>NC_135373.1:73536212-73763712 GCF_049243985.1 Paroedura picta | reverse complement strand
ACTTTTAGAACAACTCAAAGCAGAGTTATATCATTCAAAGTTCACTGAAGTCAATGGATTTTAAAAAGTACAACTCTGTTTAGGATTGCATTGTTAATAACTCAGAATCAATACAATTGTAGAATATTGGTGATCACAGTATTAACATTATCAGCTTTTAATTTTTAATTAAGAAAAATAATATATATATATACCATATGACAAAGTAGTATTTTAATAAAGGCACTAATTGGTAATAACATGTTATAATGAAAATATAGTTTACTTTATTACTACTGGAAAGTCGTAATACATGGTGTCAGGGAAACAACAGGAATATGATCCAGCCAAAGTGTTGTCCCATTATGTATGAAATCAGTGTGACTTGAAAGTACTACATTTTGTCTTGATCATGCTTTAAGTATCTACCACAAGTAACTTGTAGGCTTGCTGAGAGTAATCTAAGATGTGTGCCAAAGAATACAAGTGTTATCATTAAAACTGGAGTTGCACAGTCTCTTGAGGGAGAGAAAATGTGCTGGCTGTACTTCTCTCTTAAGGACCACTGACACTCTGTTCTACTGCTGGCATATCAGCCATATATCAACTACAGAAGCAATACACATAACAAAATAGCAGGAAAGGTAGAAAATGAAAACAGGAAGAGATGGCATTAAGCCTGAAGAAATGGGAAAGTTGTCAATGAAAGCCTATCATTTCTGGTCAAGAGTTTGTGATCTTTAATCTTACGGCTGAGATCCTGTTTATGTCAAGCAAAAGATGAATAACCTCTATGGGAAATATCTAAAACTGTTCTCATTCGTTTGTTACACACGGCACTCTCTCGGCACTTATACTGTGCAATATATTACTCGACGGTCTAGAATTATTGCTTTGGAGCAATTGAGAGACACTTACTCCAAAGAAAAACATGATATATGCCATACAATGGATGAATGATGAAAGCAACCAAAAAAAATGTTCCCCGAGAACAAGAAAAACACATAGATGCACACTCCAGAATACTATAACAATCTGTTCCCAGTTTTTCTATTGCTTTATTTTTTAGTCTGCAGTTCTTAATTCATTTTTATTTCCCTATCCTATAATACAAAGAATGTATATTTTGTTCTTTTCAGCAATTTAAAGTTTACATTCTGTGAAAAACAGTTGGGTCAAGCCATCTTCATACTGCAAGTACTGAAAATACATGAAAATATATAACAAAATCTCAGCAGAGATGCAATATTAAGAAAAAACTCAGTTTTTTATTTTTTTTATTTTTTATAAACCACAGTATCCAAACCTACATCTCCACATTGCAGGGTTGCCATCCTCTATGTAGGAATCACCCAAAAAATCTATTTTCAGATTAATGGAGCTGTGATGGGAAGCTCCTTGGCTCCCAGCATAACTGGTTTATTTATGCTTTCTATTGAAAATAGTAAGAGCCTCTTGTAGCGCAGAGTGGTAAGGCAGCCGTCTGAAAGCTCTGCCCATGAGGCTGGGAGTTCAATCCCAGCAGCCGGCTCAAGGTTGACTCAGCCTTCCATCCTTCTGAGGTCGGTAAAATGAGTACCCAGCTTGCTGGGGGGTAAACGGTAATGACTGGAGAAGGCACTGGCAAACCACCCCGTATTGAGTCTGCCATGAAAACGCTAGAGGGCGTCACCCCAAGGGTCAGACATGACTCGGTGCTTGCACAGGGGATACCTTTACCTTTACCTTTATTGAAAATAGTGCAGTCCCTTCTATGATAAGATCATAGTCTGCAAAAGGTTTATAGATGGTTTGATTTGTGTGTTTAAGAAGTATAAATGTAAGAACAACTTTGTTAGTTGGCAAAATGAACAGGATGCTGAGATTCTTGACCTCCCCTTGCCTCTATCCCCAAATCTCCTGGTTTTCCCCAACCCATAGTTGGTCACCCTATCACATTACTACCTGAGATGAAGCCCCATCCATTTTAAAAGGAACTTAAGCAGAAGATATGCCTTGTGGATCATGCCCTTCCTTTGCCCTTGAAAACTTCTCCAAATGATATCACTTGTATGAAATAATAGAGAGGCTTGGGAAAAAATGTCATGCTGATATTAAGAAATAAAGGCAATTAATCATCTCCAGAATTAAATGCTCTGCAGTCACTTGCCATACATAATTTGATCAGCTGCACTGCAGCACCTCCCAGATTTCACACTCCAGGGCAGAAAATGAAACTGCTCTGTGCCTTTATGGTTTCAGTAGAGCTACATTTCCCCTATACAGTAAATGCATTTAAAATAATGTATTCAAATAAATTGATTTATATTAGGATGAATTCTGTGGTTTTGATCAAGAACAGCAACATGGAAAGAGTGGTAGGGCATGATAACAAATTAACTAGGGGTGTTGACACTCTTTCATTACAACTGTGTTTATGGCATGCCATAAACTGAGGAAAGGATGTTGAAAAATTGACTATGATTAAGTTGTAATATCTTTACACAAGAGAACAGAAGGTGATAAAGAGTCCTGATCTGATTAGTCAGTAAAAGCCTAGTCATTTGCCTTTCACAAATAGTTACATAATCAAAAGACAAAGAGGACTGTCTTGCTGAGCAATAAAAGGAAAAGTGAGATGCTTTTTCCTAGAAGAGAATATTATCCCCATACAACGAACATAACAAACCCAGGAAAAAATACCCAAAGGTTTTCCATCACTAGGAGGTTTTCTATTACACAGTATTCTATTACACGGAGACAAAAACTACCAAGTACTAGAGGCCAAAATATAAAATTGATGGATTGATAATAAGAAAAGTAGCTCAAAACATAAAACAGGAAAAAAGACATGTCTCACTGAATAAATACACTGTCCAATATTAATAATAATAATGCACATCACCATGTCAGGCTTCAAGGATACATGGGACAATAAATAAATACACCATATCAAATATCAATCATGAGTATATACACAACATCAACGGTCAGTGATGGGAATAAACAGCAGAGTCACCAGGAAGACTAACACTACATCATGGATAATGGGACTAAACAGCACATCAGCACAAAACTAGCTAGAAAATAATCACCATTTTAGAAGGGAAAGATTTCTTTTGGAATATACATAATGATGTATTTATAAGCATATACTCATGCTTGGTATTTCACTAAACTATGAACATAGGAACTAACTTCTCAAATAAATGCTCATCTAGAGCTTTATGCATATGACTAGGGAAGGAAACTCTCACCATATTCTAAAGTCATCATCTTTAACCGCTCCTGCGGAGCGGATTAAATAAAAGGCTAAGGGATCCTGGGGAGGAGTTAGGGTGGGCCCTCTCTAGGATAAAAACTCGGAGGGGCAAATCAGGAGCCGTTGCGAGGCTGCTCTTGGGGCCGGCATAAACCTCTGGGTTGCTGCCAGGGGGTGGGGGTGGCCGCCACCCTTCTGCCGGCCCCAGGAGCGGCCTCCCCACGGCAACGCCGTGCCCGGCACCGGCAGAAAGCTCCAGGCTGCTGCCAGGGGGGGGCGGTGGCCTTCTGCATGTCCTGGGAGCAGCCTCACCACCTCACAGACACGGCGACCCTGTGGCCGGGGCCGTCAAAACGCCCCTGGTCGAGGCCAGGTGGCCCTGCCACCCCATCCCCTGAGAAGCCTTCGCCCTGCGAAGGCTTCCCCAGGGAGGGGTGCCTAGCGCCCATTTTATTCCTTGATAAAATGGGCTTTAATTCTAGTAAGAATATAAGACCAGTACTCCATCATCCTGTTTCACATAGTGGCTAACCAGACAGTCAATAACAGGGCATACACAGTCCCATGAAGTGGCCTCCTGGCTCTGGGATTCAGAGAATTAGTGCCTTTCACCATGTCTAGTAACCACTGATAGATTTATCCTCTATGAATCTATCTAATCACCTTTCAAAGCTGTTTTTTTTTCCTGTGACCATCACTACATATTCTGGCAGCAAATTCCACATCTTAATCATTTACATGTAAGTAGTATTTCCTTTGGTCTTTCATTTATCTATTGCCCATCACTTTCATATCCTAACAGGCAACGTGCTTCAATCCCCTGATTGCTTCAGTCACCCTCCTCTATACTTTTTCCAGTTCTGCAATGTCCTTTTGAAGATACGGTGACCAGAAATATACACAGTATTCAAAATGTAACCACACCATAGATCTATACAGAGGCATTACAATTTTGGCAGTCTTATTCTCAATCTCTTTTCTAATAATCTCTAAAATAGAATTTTCCTTTTTTTCACTGCTGCATGATCAACACTTTCATGAGCTATCTACTGTAACCCCAAGATCTTTTTCTTTCTCAATCTCAGCAAGCTCAGACTCCATTAGCCTACACTAGAAGCTGTGATTCTTTTTTGTCCAGTGTGCACCACTTCACACTTACCAACACTGAACTTAATTTCCACTTTGTTCCCCACTCAACCAATATGTGAAGGTTCTCTTGGAGCTCTTCAGGGTCAGCCTTGTTTTTCACCATCTTGAATAATTTGTTATCATCTACAAACTTGGCTACTACACTACTCAACCCTAGTTACATTACAGCTTATTTATGAATAAAATACCAATACCAATCCTTGGGGGACTATACTACTTACATCCCTCCATTGTGAGAACTGTACATTGATTCTAACTCTTTCTTTCCTATCATTTAACCACTTTTTAAACCATCCTCTTATCCCATGACTGCTAACTTTACTAAGAAGTCTTTAATAAGTTACTTTGTTGAAAAGTCTTTTAGAAGTTCAAATAAAGAATGCCTACATGCTTGTTCACTTTCTCAAAGATTTCCAAAAGCTTGGTGAGGCAGGACATCCCTTTGCAGAAGCCATGTTGATTTATCCTCAGCAGGCTTTGTCCTTCTATGTGCCTAACAATTCCATCTTGGATTACAGTTTGCTTGGAACTAACATTTGGCTGACTGGCCTGCAAATACCTGGAAATTAGCCCATGCTAAATAGTTGGGGGCATCCAGTTAATAAGATTCCCCCACTAGCACTCTAAAATGGAGGCTATAGCTACCAGTTTGCTGCTGGGTTGCTGGACATCGTGAAAAGCACCAAAAATATGGTGTTTGCAAAAGGTAAGGATTTCACTATATTTCCTTCATGCAGAAAGGGCCTAAAAATCACACAAGCATGTGATGTAACATGTTATCAAACAAAAATAGAAAAACTTTGTAAACTAATTCTTTGATGCTAAAATAAGATGACCAGATTTTAAGATGGGTAAAGAGGGACACCATTGACCAGGGGGTCGCCAACTGGAATTCTAGAATCACTACTCAAGCCTGCACAACTTGGAGACACCAGGGGGTTGCCAACCTCCAGGCACAGCTGGGGCACACCCTAGAGTTCTAGAATCACCACTCAAGCCTGCATAGCTTGGGGACCAAGGGCTGCCCTGGAGGCCAAACTGTGCTCCTCTCGCACCTTCTGGTGCTGCCTTCTTCCGGAGCCGACCCTTGCAGCCCTCCCCCAGCCCCGCTGCCTCTGCCAAGACTCTCGCCTAGGGACTTGCAAGACAGAGCTGTTCCGCAGAGCATATGGCCAGGGCCTGGAAAGAGCAACAAAAAGTGCTGTCCCTGCTGCTGGGAACCGAGGAAGTTTACTCCAGAAACTCTGATCCCCCCCCCCCTTCTTTCCGACTGTAAATTTGTTTGGGGACATGGAGATGACTGCTTTAGATTTTGTTTTTACTGTTATATTGTTACCCACCCTGATCTCCATAGGAAGGGATGGATATAAAATAAAATGTATATCATGTAAAGTCAACACCACATCTTCCTAATTTTTCATCTCTCTCTCTACATCTTGGCAAGATTAATCCCCACAGTCTTCCATACAGGGTATTTACTGTCTTACAAATTCATGGCCATGTGCAGTTTATTTTTAAGCCCCACTGCACCCTCCCAGTGATGTCCTCAGCTGCAGTCTCACAGCATACAGGGGCTCATTGTGGTAATAAGCCGGTTGCTATTCCCCCCCCCCCCTTGTTTCAACAGATTCTGCATTGGAGCAAAGGGCCGGAGAATTGAGAAAATAAGAGCACTGACCATTCTGAAACTCATCCTTAATTGTCCCTTTAGGCAACTGCTACCTGTGAGGATCCTAATTTAAATGTGTTAGATGTGGCATAAATGAGCAACATACCTCAGCAATCCCAGTCTCTTCAGCAGATCTGTTAAATGGTTGCCAGACATTTAACCCTGTGTTTTTACTCCCCACCTTTGAAGGGAGGGGGAAAAGTCAAAGGATTAAATGCCTCAAAGCCATTTAAACTTAACAGCTCAGCAGTGTACTGTTTGAACAATTATGTTTAAATCACTGTGATCTCTTTAACCCTTTAGTTTTGCTCCCTCCTCCCTTTGAAGAGGGGAAATGAAAAGTTAAATGGCTCATAGCCATTGAGTGGTGGATCCTGTGCCACTCTGCTGTTAGGTTTAATTGACTGGTGCCACACAACCAAAACATACCGGGCAAAAGTCAGGTAATGCGTGGGAAAGGTGCCTTCCCCAAACATTGGTTCCTAGGTTTTGTACTGGCCCAAGTTTATGCTGAATTTTGGCTGATGAGCCAGTTCATGCGCACCCCAACATGTGATATTGTACATTTTATTTTCTACTGTCTCTTTATTCCCATTACAATAAAACCTCCTCTGTTTAAATAGTACAGACAAAGCAATTTGGAACACCAAATCTATTTCCTGTAAGGACTGGCACAGTTTTTTAGCCAAATTGACATGTGAGAACAGTACAGTAGGTTTAAAAGGTCAAGCTAGACAGATGAACAGTTTTGTACAATTTTTGCAAGAGTTTGCTATACTGTTTTGCTATTGACATTTAAGATCAATTTTCCTCTTAATTTCTGTTCCACCTGATGTTCAGTGCTGATAAATCTTGCCAAGATGGTATTTGAATTTTTTTTGGGGGGAGGGGGTTGCACTTGCTACATGCAAGTCACTTATTTGTATCTAAGGAAAATTGGTTTTTCATATATTTCTCCTAACTACTAATAGATTAGTAGACACACTATGAAAACATAGTTAAGTATTAAAAAATCAGAGTATAGTTTTGCTATGTTGACTGCATTACAAAACACAACTATGGGTCCTATTCCACATGGTAAAATTTTAGATGCAAACTGTTGTGGTTGTTTATGGTTACAGTTAGATGAATGGTACCCCATTCTCTGGTCCAGACCTGCTAAGTCCCTATTATAATCATTCAAATAAGCACAAAACATACAATTTCATCCTGTTATACTACAACCCATATGGAGAAATAGCTACTACAATCAAAACAATGAGGCTGTTAACTGAACTACATCAACAATTTAGAGTCCTGAAAGAAGAATATTTGTAAAGCCCTTTCTAAACACCTCACATGGGTTATCTGGCATTAAGATTAGCTTTTACCTTTTGATCAAATATATTTTGGTGACCAAGTGGTTTTTACCAGAAATAAGAGAACCGGCCTCAGGAAAGAGAGGCTGTGGGTCAGTGGCAGAGCATTCTGGGATGCAGAAAGTGTCCGTTTCAATCCCTAACATATCTATTTAAAAGGTTCCACTGTGGCTAGCCAATGATGTGAAAGACCTCTACATGAGACCCTAAAAAGTGGCTGCCATTCAGAGCAGACAATACTGACCTTGACAGACCAATGAACTGACTCAGAATAAGGAATCTTCATGTGTTTAATATAAGTGATTTTGGGCTGCTTTGGTCACAGAAACCCCATCTCTGATCCTGACACTTATTTTAGGAGCTGAAGATACCAACTTGAACAAATATAGGTTGAGCCGGCAGTTGCCAAAAACAGTTCCATTTAGATTACAATCAACAGCCCATTCCAAGTCCTGGCATGCTGCTGTGACATTTTGGAACCTCCCATTCACTGAATACCAGCTTCAAATTAAACAGTCAGGACTGCAATACTCATTATGCTTATTTCAGATGCCCAGGGAAGATGTTCAGAGAATACACTTAAGGGCATGAAATCGACACATGACAAATCTTTGTAAGCATTATGAATTATATGCATTACAGAAGCATTCATCAGGAATTTGTGACTTAACAAAGTTACCTGCGAAATGAAGCAGTGGATTTGGAGTCAGGCACAGGTTTGCAGTGAGCACATACACCTTTATGTGGCTTCTTTTATTTGTTATAAAAGTAGCTTGGTCTCCAAAACTCGTGTACTTTGGTACCTATAGGTACCATGGCACCTGTTTCCCCCATTCTTGGCACATGCCAAGCATCTCTAAAAAGTGGTTGGTGCCAGGTAGAGATTCTGTCCAGCAGGGCTTCTGAGTGGCCATTGGAGATCTGCTTCAAATTGTGCACATTTTAAAACAACAATAAGAAAGAAAGCAAAACAAACACCCCAAAACAAAAAAATATATATAAACATTCCTCTGGCACAGGAATCCCAACAGAAATGTTGCAGTTACTATTAGACTGATGCATAATCTCATTCTTTGACATTCTGTGGTTACTTTGTCATTGTGACCCCATATCAGAATTCCAAAAGTGTCTGTAGTTTCAAAATATTTGGGGACTTCTGTTTATGCTAGACAATCCATATAGAGTATCTGGGAAGGAGGAACTTCATGAATGCTTTTCTATAAATGCAATAGCAACCCATTCTACTGTGCTGCTGCCTAAACTTGTTCCAGAATAAAGCTCAGATGCCAAGGCCATAACATGAATTCTCTGGATCTGGTACAAACGTGTAACATGCATCTTAACCTTGATTCCACAGAATACCAAACAATGAATGAATCGTGAAAGAAAGGAGCAAAGCATCACACCGATAAAACTAATGGAATCCCCAGCTGCCATGTTTTTATGACAAGAGAAGAAAAACAACATGAAGGGAAGGAAAGGTTAAAGGGGAAATGTAGAGGAATCCATTAAGCATGACAAGTTTTATAAACTGGTGGGTTTGTTGGGCATCAAAGAAAAGTGAAGTAAAGATATCTGTTTCCTTTGGGCCTTTTCCGCAATAGGAATCCAGCCTGTCACAGCACTTGTCTGGTCGTAGGGCTAATTTGGCTTCCAGACAATGTTGGCACCGATCCAGGGTGGTCTCAAGTGCAGAAAAGGTTTATGTTGCTTAAGCAATACTATATTGTTTGTCTCATCTACAATGAAAAGGTGCAGAACAATACATTTAAAATTCCATCTTTATGTCTTCTTCACTCTGGTCATGTTTAAGTTTCAGCTTCACTACTGAAAACTGACATCAAGTCTACCAAGATTTTTGAAAACAACCTTTCACTCTGGGTATGTAAGGAAGCTTAAGGCTGTAATTAAGAAAGTCACATGCCACCAGTCCTTACAACTGCTTGACAGTTTTTCTAAGGGTTAAGTAAGCTCACATTTTCAAATAACTTGTGCTGCATAAAAGCACCGAGTTAAAAGAAATTACAAAGACATGAGACTAAATGGTGCTTTCAAGTTTGCACTGGCTTGCACAAAAACAAAAGCAAAAAACAAGGATTTCTCCTTTGTTGTAAAGGTCACAATAACCAGTCTGCTCAATGTTTATGTATATAACACTAAAACAGTCACTCATGTTAATAGTTTAAAACTTCCTAAATGAGAATTCTGACCTTTTGTTCCCAAAAGCATGTGACATCATATCAAGTGTACAATAAACTCTCAGAAAGATTTACCCCTCAAGAGGTCTGTGAAAGCGTACAGATATGATACATCTCAGATATGCCTACACTATAGTTTGCAACAAAGACTCACCGAAGATTACTACAGAAATGCTGGATAGGTTTTAATATACTCCATGGATCGTCAGCACTACTAACGATAGTGAACAGGTAAAAAAAAAGTTGGAGTTCAACTTTGGAGTGGGGAGTGGGGGAAAGTGAGGTGCCGTCCACAAATCCGCCCCATACAGTTCAGCACAGCCTGGCAAGCCAGCACTATGCAGAGTTATCCCTCAACTTTCTTTGAGGGAAAGAAGAAATCGTGGGGTAGGGGGAAATGATTGAAAATTATGTTGAGCTTGAATCAGGGGTCTTTATACTCTATTTGAACTTCATCAGTAAAAAAAAAATTAACCCCTAGAGCCAGAACATAAGCTATACTAGAAAGGTTCTGAAAGCTTATGTTGTCCCCTGCACAGCATCCTTTACTAAAAAGTAAAATAGGACGTTTCCTAGGTATTGGGGGTGGGGTGGGGGTGCTAAGTGCAAACTGCAATATTGTGCCTTGGCATTTGTTGCTAATCCTACAGATCATTACTACAATCTCATTTGAAAAACGCAGAAGATACTAAATGGAAGTTGCCCAGGACAAATATATGTAGGCACCTTCACATTGCCTTAAAAATTGACTTGCATTGCCTGATGTTAGCATGTTTATTTCTTTTGTTCAAACAACTTTAGGATGAATCTGTGTTGAGCAGGGGTTGGACTAGATGGCCTGTGTGGCCCTTTCCAACTCTATGTTTCTATGATTCTAACTTTTAAAAAAATCCCACTTCTATCTCATTTCTTCCTGGCTTTATTGCCCATACCTAATAAAACTGGTTTCTCCCACACTTTTTTTCTGAAATGAAATGTATTTACAACAAAACCTGCTCATAATAGTAGCTATTTTATTTGCACTGGTGACTTTGGCACAAACCAATGGCCCAAACCTGCCTAGGGTGTTTTTTAATATCTGGTCTCCTCTTTCTGCCTCTCTTTCTCTTCCTTTTCAGCTGAGAAAGCCAGGGTCATGGTCTTCTTTTGCTTTATACTTTCATGGTTGGCAGAAGAGTAAATACACTGAAGCCAATAGGGCTACCTTCATATAAATGTGCATTTATATGTACATTTTTGTTTTACTTTACTTATGTATTCCAGGATTTTTTACTTTCCTCATGTATTACAAGGAAGAAAGGCCAAGCAGACAACACTGCTGAAATTATCAAATGAGCAAAAAACAAAACAAAACAAACAAAAACAAAACAAACAGAACAGAACAGGCATATGGTTGAGGCCAGAGTGGTTCCCAGCATGGTCTGCTGTGGATCTCTAGTTGAAGCCAACTGAGTTCCTCGCTCCCAGACAGAGAGTGATAGACCCATGCTGAACAGAGGGGGAGGGGAGTGGGTTATATATTTATTATCCACCATCTTGTTATTGTGGATTGTGTTTTAATGGGTTTTTATGGGAATTATTGTACTTATGGATTGTGTAAACTGGCACGAAACATTTGAGAGTGGCGGTATATAAATATAAATAAATAGAGAGAACTCATGAGACTAAGGTAACCAGATCAATGGCCCTGCATGGCGGGACACGCTGCCACTGCCGCCGCCAGTGGGCTCTCCCCCCTCCCCTCCCCCTCCCCTTAGAAGCGCGGCGGGGGGGTGATGGCAGCAGCAGCGGTTGCAGGCGTGCTCTCCTCCTCCCTCCTCCTCCCCCTCCCCCTCCCTTCCTGGCAGGCTCTCCAAACAAGGTTCAGAAGGGCAGCAAAAACGGCGGTGGCAGCGCAAGGGCTTGTACTGTACCAGGCGTTGCTGCTGCCCTCCAGGGCCCGCGGCCACCCCCAACCGGCGGGAGGCGCCACGCAAGTCCCACGCTAGAGCCTGGGCCTGCATGGGGGCCTCGTGAGCCCGGCCCGTCTGCTGGGCTGCCTGCTAAAAAAATAAATTTAAAAAATTTAAAAGAATTTTATATGGAGGATATCTTAAAAACGCCACAGGACATGGGGAAAATGCCCCCAAAGGTGGGACTGTCCCACCAAAGGTGGAAAATCTGGTCACCTTACATGAGACTGAACTGATCCCACCAATAACCCAATAATCAGAAGCAGCACAACACACATGAAAACACAAAAAGTGGCTGCAGTCTGAAAATCCCCTTAGGCTACAATGCAAGGAACACATTTCTGAGAGAAAGCCCCATTCACTAAAGCAGGACTTACCTCTGCGTAGACCTGTTTAGGATTGATTTCTTAGACATCATGTTAACTTATTATTTTTCAATGTTTCTTTCTTCTCAAAGTCCAAATGCAAGTGCTCCACTGCTCCATTATATTTCAACCGAATACATAAATGAAGGTGGATGTATTTATTTACCAAATGTTCAATTCACAGTAGCATGGTCAAAGGTAAATTTGAAGAAATTCCATTTGCAACATACCTGTCTGTCAACAAGCAGAAGCAAAAGGATAGGAAATGAGACTGATAAGAAACCAAATTTTAGAGTAACTTGCCTTAAGCAAAATCCTATCTTTTGCAGTATCTATACTTGTAAAATTCCCGAATGAACACTATATGCACATGCACAAAATAGAAAAAGAAGTGCCTCGAGATATAAGCTGGATACATTTTGTTTCCTGTGCAATATCCAAATAGAGGGTAATCTGTTTGCAGCTGGAGTGCAGACGGTTAGCTTTGCAACACTTTGCCACATGACGGTTTGAAGTAAACAAACAGCTGGCGAGCTTCAGAGCCTTCTGAACATTATATATAGACATTCAGACAATTTAAATGGAGTTCAAATAAAGAGAGCAACCAATTCTGGAAAACAGTTACTTTGGAAACAAGGCATAATTATTTATCTGCATTTGTTATTCACTATGGATTGCTTTTTCCTTATTTCACACAAACAAATGACCACTGCTGAAGGGAAAAAAAGAATGGAAATATCCATCTTTTGATACAAACTTAACATCTCATCTCAAACTACTATGAAGAAAAATGAGGCAAACTTCACGTATTCCAAAGGAAACAAAATCGCAGAGTTCTTATAACCATACTTTTTCATACAATATTCAGCCACACAATCACAGAAATTGCTTCCAGAGAAAAACTGCCATATCTGCAGAAGAGCAATAGCCTCTTGTGGCGCAGAGTGGTAAGGCAGCCGTCTGAAAGCTTTGCCCATGAGGCTGGGAGTTCAATCCCAGCAGCCGGCTCAAGGTTGACTCAGCCTTCCATCCTTCCGAGGTTGGTAAAATGAGTACCCAGCTTGCTGGGGGGTAAACGGTAATGACTGGGGAAGGCACTGGCAAACCACCCCGTATTGAGTCTGCCATGAAAACGCTAGAGGGCGTCACCCCAAGGGTCAGACATGACTCGGTGCTTGTACAGGGGATACCTTTACCTTTAATCCACCAGAAGGTGTTCCCAGATGTGTGGGAATACACATAACACCAAAAATATCAGGATAAATTAATATAGGCAGATAATGTAAACAATAACTGTAGTGACAAAAAGCTGAAACAACAAAGAATCATGGAAACACATTTTATTATATTGTTACAAAGAAAAAAATGCATCCCAATTCAACCGAAGTACCAGAAAGGAAAAGGATTCAAGCTGCCTAAAAAGTTACTGCTGCTTTAGTCACAATGGGTTGGATCTTGTAATCCATAAGCAGAAGGATCAGCTACTATTCCTAAATTCCCCTTCTCCCTAAAGAACCCTCTAATACTAGAAAATTTGATTTCCAGTTTGTAGAACGTTCATGTGCTATTAGTCATACAAGCTGGGAGACTAGGTGCATTGAGATGGTTTGAAATCTCCTACTGTCAGAGCAGCTCCAGCATCAGAACAGACTGATGGGACACAAGGGAAAGGCTCCCAGCCATCTGGGCCATCATCCAACCACTATGTATATTAAGAAGCAAAGCAATGTCAATCCATTAGTTAAGTGAGGTTTTATTTTTCTTACTTTCATCTGTTTCTGTTACAGTAGCTTTAAATACTAAGGACCAATTCATAGGTCACATGTAGACCTTTTGTAGCAGCATCTCACAGGATAGGCCTAGCCATTACACTGGGCCTACTGCTGAATGGGGAAGGCACTGGCAAACCACCCCGTATTGAGTCTGCCATGAAAATGCTAGAGGGCATCACCCCAAGGGTCAGACATGACCCAGTGCTTGCACAGGGGATACCTTTACCTTTACTGCTGAATGAGGCGCCAATAAGGTGTGGTATCCATGAACTGCCAATAAGGTGTGGTACTGATGTGCCTACAAATTCTTTATTAGATTGAAATGCCTCAAGCCGCAAGATAAGGATAAATATTATGCCTTGTCATATGGAGAGAAACCACATGGCAGCACTTTCCTATGGCAATTCAGTGTGGTATGAAATATCTGATTGAATTCTGAGACGTATAACCCAGGCCAGCTTATTATACCCTCCTTTCGTTGCATTTACTCATATGATGATCTAAATATGGCTGTGAACCCTTTAGGCAAGCACTCACAGCATGATCTTTATACGACTGTGAAGTGTCTAGCACACTTTGCTGAGTGCTGAATAAATTACAACCGTATGGTTACATCTGTTCACAAAGAATTATAAACTCATCTCACCTTTGAAAACCTAACTGTCTAGCTCACAAAAAAATGAAAAGGCAAAATAAAAAAATTGAAGAAAATACTTTATGATGAATGAAGGTAAAACAAGTAAAGATAATATGAGTCATTGCAGAGTTCAGGAGGGCCTTATATATTCTGACACTATAGAATGAAGTAACAGAAAGAGTTGAAATAAAAAATATATTCAGATCATCAAGGAAAAGATATGCAAAAAGAATGTACTTGAGGAAATGAGAAGACAGGTGTTTTGAGGGTTTTTTTTTTAAAGCATCCTAATATTTTAAAAATAGGACCTTAGAAAGAGTGTCATCTGCATACACAATCCCCAGTTGGGCCTAGGGGCTATTTTTTCCCCTCACCCAACATAAAAAGGATACCATGGCAGTAAAATAATAATTGTGGCTTATTTTGGTTTAAACAAATACAATGCAATTCAAAGGGATAAACAACAAATGTCTGATCAATAATTTAAATAAGTAATGTATTTATTTATTATATTTATATACCACCCTCCCTGGAGGTTCAGGGCAGTTTACATAAAACGTATAAACAATACAAGAAACAATCCATAATATATAAATAACCATAACATTAATGGTATAGGTGAGTTAATAGTTTAATGTATTTCACTCTAGCCCTTCATCGAGATGGAACAGAAAACTGTACAAAGCATTCTATTTCAAACTAGATTTGTGCACCGGGGGTGTGTGTGGTATTTATCAGAATTTCCTGATTCGGTGCAACTTGAATCAACCAAATCACTGATTTGCTCAAGTTTGGCTAAGTCAGGAAATTTGGACAGGTTCAGCCACAACAGCCACTACGCAGCTGATCCTACTGTGAAGAGAAGCTTGAACAGGAGATCAGCTGTTTAGTGGTTCCGGAGATATCAGCTGTTGGTAGGGTCTTTACATTTCTCCCTGCAAACCACCCTAAGGCTATGGATAGTAGGCTCTTCACAGCATGAGAGGAGTCTGAGTAGGGGGGAGGGAGGCATTTAAACAGCCCACCAAACAGCTGATCCTCAGGATCAACTTGTTGACAGATTCTTACTCAATCAGCTGAATCTCAAATCAGCTAAATCATGCCAAAATCAATTTGGGCCTTTCTGATTCACCTGATTTAAACTACAGTATGTTTGATTAGGCACAGATAAGTCCAAAAAGTACTCACATCAGCAATGATTCAAGTATTTGGGGGTTTATCCAAACAATCACCCATCCCATTTAAAAACACAAACCCCATCACTACTTATGTCTGTTTTTAAAATACTGTGGTTATGCAACCAGCATTTAAAAAAATTCTAGGAGTTCCATGTGATAGAACATTTGCATTCTCCTTACTGAGTGTTCATTTATCACAAAGGAATCTGATTTCTTGTTACTTAACTCTAAACGCCTCGCTCATAACTTCCCTTAATTCTATTGGCAAAGTCATAAAACAAACATTCCACAGAGCCAGAGGCTTGCTTTATTCTAACACAGTATCCAGAGACATGTTATCAGAAGCTGACTCACTAAATTAACCCTTCAGACTCATAACTATCATAAAGGAAGATGTTTGTGTTGCTGTTTACACTAGGAAACAGCAGAACCATTTTCCCATGCTTTTGTTTGTGCAGCACAGTCAATGAATGGAGACAGATGCTGATTCTCCAGATCTTACCAAATTTAAGATATGACATCTCTTTCAATCTAGATGACACATTTCTTGAATCTTTCTTGAATAACTTTTCGCTGCTGTATTGCAATAAAAATTATACGGGTGTTTATCCAGTCTTCTGCAGACTTTGGAGAGTGCACCTCTTCTACTTGCTGAAATTCATTAAGCTCCACATTCCCAATTTTTGTTAATGGGCATCAGACGACCTTCAATCCCTTGGATGGTATTGGATGCCTAGAGTAGCCACTTCAAGTGTTATTGCACAATCAAAGAGATGTCTAGTATGGGGGTACAGGCCAGAACTTCAGTGGATTTCTGTAAGGTTTAGTTTGGAATGTTTTGTTCTTTCTAAAGATATAATGCCCATAGAATATTTTCTATAAAGTATGGAATATGATTCAGTCCCTGCCTCAAGGGTGGCCAATATCAATTATGTATCAGTAGTGCAGTTCTGACAAAACTGAACATACAACAGAACCACATCCATAAAATATACATAAATAGGTGCTGCAAAAGGTCAGTTCACCCACTGTTTGATTTTTTTGTTTGCTTTTCTAGTCACTCTCTTTTATTCCTGTTGTGCCTTGAGAAATATTACTGAAAGATTGAGTAGCGGACAAGTCCTTTGAGTAAAAATTTAAATGGGCAGAATGGAAAGTCATTTCCCAAACAAGAACTGGATAGACATTCTAGTGCATTAGGAAGGCGGGAGAATGAATAGCTGGAATGAAGGTTTTCAGACCATAAGAAGCTGCAGGGAGGATGAAATTACTGTGACAGCAATATGTAGCATAAAGAGCAAAGCAATTTTGCACTACTGATAACTCTCCCTCCAGTAAGGGCATATGAAAGCTCACACACACACACACACACACACACACACACACACACACATATATATATAATTGCATTCATGATTGTGTAGTCCTATCACAGAAAATATAGATCTGAATTAATTACAAAATAATTTAAAATGAATTACAAGATCATTTTAAACATTTTTTAAATGAAGTTTTATACTTAGGATCATAACTGAAGACAAAATTTTGCAAGTAGTCATGTAACACAAGCAATTCGGAGGTCTCCTTGTGAGCAAGCATCTTTCTTTGAGTGCTGATGTCTCATCTTGCTGCTACTCTCATATTGCTCTAATCTCTATTCCAACAGTAAATACTAAAGGCTACACTGCATCTAGGGATTGAATGAAAGTGGTATGTTCAAGTGCTGGGGCAGGATAAATGCCCCCACAAGGTATTTGTTTGGATTATCACTGTTGAAGAATTTCCTTAGTGTACTTTTATCAATGTTTCTCTCTGAATAAGCAAAACAAAGTGTAGTAAAATGGATAGTAAAGAGTTAACTAGACCCTCATGAGGAATGGATGAAGACTCCACCCCCCTGAATTTGTTCTTCTTTAGTGTTCTGCTCCAATGTTTAGAGAAGCTGGGTTACAGCTCCTGCAAATCCATAATAGAGAATGTATGTGGATCAGTAGAGAATGACAAAAATACATTGAAGGCATTTGTAAGAATAAGAAGGAGTCATAAATGGCCAAAATAGCAATCATAAATTTAGGAACATACAGAACACTAGTGAGTTGCAGGAATGGGTCCAGGTTGTAGCGAGGTCTGATCGTTGTCTTCAACCAAAATCCTGGTGGAAGAGCTTCGGTTTGCAGACCTTATGGAATTGCTCGAGCTCTGAAAGGGCCTTGATTTCGTTGGGGAGCTTTAAGGCCATACGTAGCTTGGGCCCAGCATATCTGCAGGATCGCTTGTCTGCCTATGCCCCCCGCAAGGCACTTCACTCTATGGATATGAATCTGCTGGTGGAGCCGGGGCCCCTGGGACATTTGCCTGGCCTTGATGAGGCTAGGGCTTTTTCAGCCCTGGCCCCAGGCTGGTGGAACGAGCTCCCGGAAGAGCAAAGGACCCTGCCGGAGTTAACAGCTTTCCACAGGGCCTGCAAAATGGAGCTCTTCCATCAGGCGTATGGTTGAGACCAGGTTGAGGTCCCAGAATTACCATCTGGGGATCCCTTAGAGCTGGTCCCACTCTAAGGAAAGAGCTCCAGACTGCTAGCTGGACAGGGGTGGGGGGGGGAGTAGATAGAGGGTTAACTCCAACAAATAGTAATCTTTACTGTGTTTTATGTGTGGGGGATTTTAAGGGTTCTGTGTTTTTATAATTTTATTGTAATTGCCATGAGTCTCTGAGAGCGATGGTATATAAATCAAAGAATAAACAAACAAACAAACAAACAAATATTGACACATGGATAAATGACAAAAACCCAAACTATATTCTATGAGACACATGAGAATAAACTTATTTTATTTATTTTATTTTTATTTATTTAGTTTTTTATACCGCCCTTCCCTACAGCTCTGGGTGGTTTACATAAAACATTTTGAAACATTTACATAGAACATGGTGAAAATCCAGGCCATAATTTCAGCCCAGCTGGGTAAGAGGACACATGAAGATGCTAAAAAGTGTTGGGGAGAGAATGGCTCCCTGCAGAACTATGCATTAGAGTTTGCAGTGGTGCTCTTTGTTTAAGGTGACCAGATTTTAACATTGATAAAGAGGGACACCATTGACTGGGGGGGGGGGTTCTTGATTAAAAATTTGATCTATATGCAGCAACAAAAATTTTCATAGAACGCACAGAACACAAAAATAGTATTGTAATATATATATTTTTTTAATTTCAACATAAGTACAATTTGCCAGGTGCCCCCAGATGTCCCTCCAAAAGTGGGACAATCTGGTCACCTTATATTTGTTCTCCCCATTACTACTCTCTGTCCTCAACCTTGGAGGAAGGAAGGAAGTCAGTCATTTTAGGGCTGTCCCCTGGACCCTCACATCTATGAAGCAGCAAGCAAGGATCTCATGAGAAAAACTGGCTTGTCCAGGAAAAGTAGGCCAAGACTCCTCCCCTGCCTGAGTTTTCCATGAATAGGGGTTTTTTTTGGGGGGGGGGTGGAGGTGTTATGTCAATTCAGAATTCACACCCACAGCCTGACGCAGTACAGTCAACAAATAGGCTTACCAACTCAGCTACAACCTGCGGAAAACAGGTCTAGACTGCTTCTCTTTTAAAGCTTTATAAAGGTAGAAATGGGGAACAATGCAAATCACTATGTAAGCAGATTCCTATGGTATTCATTCATTCCCTCTACTTGACTTTTTCTAGCTTTTGTTGGTCTTGCTAAATGTGTCCAGTCCTTTTGCAAGGTTTTTGTGTGTGTGCTGTTCCTGTGAGCATGCTGTTTGATGGCTGATGCTGTTTCTTTCTCATATACTTTAACAGAACCTTTGAATCCTACTGGAATTTTAAGGGCTTTTAAAATACCTTGAGTTATGGAAGGTACTGTACAAAAGCAAATTCTTCCATATAAACAGAAACCTCTAGTTTCTTTTCTGGGAGCTAACAATGGCTGCTGTGTCTGACAGATGAAATGCCTTTCAAGAGACTTATCACGTGAGGGAGCCCTTTCAAATGCATCTGAGATTTCTCAGATGCTGGAAGAAAGGAAACCACAAGTACGAACACAGTTTACTTTAAATAAAGACATTCAGAATAAATGAAAGTCCAATGGAGAATAGATTGTACACAGTGATCAGAAATACATTTGGGCTTTATGTAAGTCTTCTCCATAATATTCAGGTTTGAATGCTGACAGATATAAAAAAAATAGAAACACACTGCTTGTTGATAAGTCACAATATACTGGAAAATGCCAGCTGACAAACATTTCAGAAACAGAATGCTCTATTTACACTCAAGGAGTCTCTCAAGATTATACAGTCAGGTTTGGAAAGAAAAACAGTTATTACCAGAAGCCTGATCTTGCATTTTATGTAACTGAATAGATTATTCCCTGATTAACCACCAGTTTTCAAATATATTAATGAATAGGTTCACTGCTCATTTTTACCTATAGTGAGTGTGCCACTTTAGAAAATGTTATTCATTTTAGTTTGATTTTGCATTTTTAAAAAGAATTCTTGTATTTTGGGAACCACAGAAACAACACTACAAAATATCAGTCAAATAAGAGGCTTCCTACTCCCTTTGAGAAAAGTAAAATAATCTGTATTTACAAGAAAATTTCCCAGGATCCGAGCCAAAGCAGAAAACAGGTAGCCTCTCCATATGTACAAATCATATTGGAATACCAGGATTATCTTTGCCTATTAAGGGTAAAAGGATTTCTACTACAGTTTGAAATAGAATACAAACTGAGCCACAACCTGTATGATCAGCTGTATATTCTACAACTGCTGTTTTCAAATCTGCTGATAATTCCCAAATATATTCTGGATTTTCTTGGAACTCCCCCCGCGCCCCCCCCCCGTTTCCCTAGAAAAGCCAGAAAAATTTTGGAAGCCTAAATATATACAAAATTAGGTATTTTACAGATATATTTTCAGCTTGGGTATATCCTACCAAAGAGTAGCCTGAATAGCTAACATATCTTGGAAACTAAGCAGGGTTTGCTCTGGTAAATGTTTGGATTGGAGGCAACTAAGGAAGCTTAGGGTTGAAAAGCAGAGTCAGGCAATGGTTGCTGTTCATCTTGAAAACCCTTTGGGGTAGCCATAAATTGGTTGTCATAGTTAGCACTTTCCATCACCACAACTATATACATCTATATACCTCAACTACATAAACAGGTACTTTATTACAACAAGCGCAGGATTGCAAGATCCAGTATCAATAGTAAGTGCATGGAGCAGATGATCCTCAGACAGGCCAGCAGGCTAGCAGCCTGGACAGAAAGGGATAGAGCTCTCCAGGTCCCACTTGTAGGTTAGCAATCCTAATCTAATATTCATATGTCCCTAAGTGTGGTCCATTTCTGATGTCTTAATACAATTAATATTTCTTTTAAGGGTCTACATGAAAAAATCACATCTTAGTAATGGAACAGGAAAGTTATTAAAAATCTAACAGGAAAGTTATTAAAAATCCAACTGTCCTAACAAAAGTTCTTTGAATCAAATATCCCACATTATTTTACTACTCCAACATTTCCATTTCAAATGATCAAAATAATCACCTTATCTCATCCTCTTCTGGTTATTTATATTTTGAATGCAGGACAAATATTACACACTTGCTGACCTTGATCAAGAAGTCCTTTCATCTGGAAAGGTACCATGTCAGGAGGACCTCTAGCAAGGAATGGGTGGAACCCATTTGCATAATTGTATTATTGAAATTATTCATATTCATATTATACATATTTTAGGAGTTTTTAAAACTAGTCTATCATATAATGTTAAGCACTGTGGCTATAACACTTATTAGTACTAATTGATGAGGTATCATGGAATCTTTGTTGGCAATATGTGAATTTCTGCCTTGACATAGAAAAAAATATTTTGTTTAATTATAAACATTTTGCCAAAGCTCTTCTAAATCTTCAAATGCATTTCAAAACATCATTTTACATATAACTGTTGATCTGTTTAAGCATCCTAGGAAAGATGACTCTCACCCTTTACCAGGCCTATAGGGAAATGTCCCTATTACAATGTTGTTAGAAAAGGGAGGGTTGAAACCTTACTCAACAAAATCACTATAAGAAAAATTGCCCTACCGGGCTGCAAACTTGAAGGTTGGTGGGGTGAAAACTCAGAAAAGTATGTTTATGGAAATATACTGCTTGAGAAACAATACATTTAAAAACTTGTTCCCATAGGCGTAGCACTATAGGGAAAATTCCCATATAGTTGCAGTTCTTTAGATTCCTGCCTCTAGGGCAGTGGTCCCCAACCTTTTTATCACCGGGGACCACTCAACGCTTGATAATTTTACTGAGGCCCGGTGGAGGGGGTAGTTTACTCCTCTATTCTCAACCACTGCCCTAACGCTCTCTGATCGCTATGGTAATGTTTAAACATCCCTTCAAAATAAGATACAGTCACGCCACAACAATGAACATAAGGAACATTTTATTTTCATGGAAATTTTAACTCATGACAATGACAAATCAATGGGAACCCTGAGCTTGTTTCTTTGCAATGAGATAGTCCCATCTGGGAATGATGGGAGACAATGACACCCAAAGCGTGTTGTAAAGGGCCGGGGGGGATGAAGTAAAGGGCCGTGGGGGGGAGAGAAGGCATCCTACGCGGCCCACCTCCAATTAGTCAACAGACCACATGTGGTCCGCGGCCCACAGGTTGGGGATCGCTGCTCTAGGGGACTGTTTACTGTTTCAGGTCTTTTGAAACAGCAAATTCAAAAAAAATCTTCAGAGAACCTCTGTCTTTGCAAGGTTCAGTTTAAGGCAGTTTCCCTTAATCCATTACATCACTGCCTCTAGACACTGGACCACTGCAGTCAGAAGGGCATCTGGCCAACCATAAGGAGATAAAGCTGTACAGGTGTACCTGAGTCCAAAATTCTGAACTAGCTGGGATAGAGGGTGCATGGAAATGATAAATAATGTCAGGGAGAAAGTTGCACCCTGCTGAACTCCACAAGGGAGTTGACAGTGTTGTGATCAATCCTCCCTGACTCTGACCCTCTAACCTTGACCGCAGAGAAAGGATCTTATCCGTTGAAGGTCAGTCCCTTGAATCCCATGTTAATGAGCAGGCAAGCAGGAAGCTCTTGGTCTAATACATGAAACACTGTGATTAGATTGAGTAACACCAGCAGCACTGAATCGTCTCAATCCTGCTGTCCCAGGAGATCATCCCAGACACAGGGCGACCAGTGCCATGTCAGCCAGGGAGGAAGCCCAACTGGGAAGAATCTAGAACCAATGTTTCCTCCAGAAATGCTACCAGTTGATCAACAGCAACACTTTCAATCACCTTCCCCAGAAACACTAACTGCGAGATGGGGCAGGAACTGACCAGGTCCTGGGGATGCAACAATGATTTCTTCAATAGAAGGCAGATTACTGCCTCTTTCACACCATCCATAAGGGTCCCGGTGAATGGGGACAGATTTATTATCCCCCATAGTGTTTCTGGGGGAGGTGATTGAAAGGAGCCACAAGAGGCGGGGGTCTAATGGACAAGTGGTTGGCCGCAACTGATGCTAGAAACCATCAACATCAGCCTGTGCAAGACAACTAAAATTTTCAAAACACTCATCCAGTTCCTTTACTGTATTAAGTGTCAGAGGAAGGTCATGGCGGAGTGACAAGGTTTTGTCCACAAAATAGCTTGCAAAAGTCTGACAGCTGATTTATGATTGACTACTAAATGTGCACCCTTCTCATAGGGTGGTTAAGGACCAAATTCAGGAATGAGCTGGTGGATGCAATGGTGGTGGTGTACAACTCCCATTACGCCTTTCTCAGTGCTATCTCATAAGCTCTCATAAGCATCCCATAAGATGTTCTCACATCATAAGTTTGCTTCCAACCTCACTCCACTTGTCTCAGCTCCCATTTCTTCTTGCATAGCTCCTCAGCATACCAAGGAGCTGGCTTAGAGAGGACGTCAGGAAGCAATTGTATCAATGGCAGCCAATATCCGGTTTTGCCAGTCATTTACCATCTCATCTAATGTGTTGCTGGGAGGCTTTGGATCCTGCAGAGCATTCTGGATCCATAAGTCTCTGCGGGCAAGTGTAAATCTGCCCTACACCTCTGGGACTCCACAGTCAAGCCTTCAAGGCATAGACCATTTACGCACTGAAGGTTTCATGCCAGGCTGCAGGCTGGAGTTTTAGTTGTTGCAGGTTGCCCCACCTCTTCCTGCACCCACACGGGGGAGCATTTGGCCTGGTGTGCCTCATCCGCCCCCGATTTGTGCTCCTGCCCGGGAGCTGGGGCAGTGAATTCCCAGTGCATAATCGGTCATAGGGTCTGGCCATTGTGCTGTAATGCAATCAGTATTATGCTTTAAAAAACTACCAGATTATTCAAGGAACAACCTGAAGGTGAGGAGGGGGTTTGAATATGCAACACTAACAACAAAAGGGTGGGGCGGAACACATTTGAAACTGGGAATTTCTCATTCAGAAACTAAGAGTTCAGATCTGAAGGGAAACAATCACAGAAAAAGCGGATTCAGAAATGCAGGGTAATGGTGCACTAAATTCAGATATACTCCTGGGGAGACAAAAAGATTTGCACTTTTTCAGAAATGGTTTTAGCTACTACTTGGCTCAGTTCCCTAAGCTGATATCAGCATAATTTCGATTTAGTGTTGCCAATTTCGATTTAGTGTTAACAATTCCAAGTTGGGAAATTTCTGGAGATTTGGGAATGAAGCCAGGGCAAAACAGGGTTTGGGGAGGGACCTCAGTGGAATATAATGCCATAGGTCTACCCTCCAAAATAGCCATTTACTCTATCATGTGGAGATTAATTCCAGGAGATCTCCAGACCCAACCTAAGAGTTGCCAACCCTGCTTTCAGCTCATCACACATGCTAGATTTTGCACTGAAGCAGCACTGAAATACACAGCACCCCATACTCAATTGGCTTCATCAATTGCTTTCGTCAGTGGGCCAATCTGCGTGTACATGAGAGTGAACCAATTCCGACAACTGATGTGAACTAAACCTGCAGTACAGACTGTTCCAGATAACTTAAGCAAGCTAGTGGGAACCTATGGCTAATGGCAAAAATCCTGCAAAATTCAGATGCAGAGGGAAATGACACAAAAATAACCTTTATCAAGCCAGTTCTCCAGAACCATAAGGAAAATTAACCTGGAAAGTAAATTAATCTCACATTTTATTACTGATACTAAAAAGATATTGCAATGGCTATAAGAGTTAAAAGCTGTAACCCTAACAATTTAGGAAAAACAGAAGCATTATTTCCTGTTCAGATCTGAAGTCTAAAGCCTTCATGCAAATAAAGACCCTTAGAAATCATTAATGCCGTGTAATCTAGTTATTCTGTGAAGAGTTTAAATTAGTCCCCAGAAAGCTGGCACAATTTTATTTTAAAGGCATAATTTAAGTTTCTTTTTTTTTTCCTTTTCAAAACTCTGGCATCTCTGGGAGTTTTTTGTCTGAAACTTTGATAGCTGCAGTCCCATATGAGTCTCATTTTAAAATATATGCATTTAAATGGAGATTGAAACCTCCTCTGGAAGACCAAGAAATAATTTAAAATGAAAGTCTACACAAGAGAAAACTTTTTGAGGCAAGGGGGTATTCCCAAGATAGAAGAGTCTCACAGTCATATTTGGGGCCTTTTAATGATCAATACTTGCAGACATAGCTAGTGTCCTGGATTGTACCACTTTGGGTCCCAGATGTCCCAGCAAAGTCCTATCATAATATGCTTTGTAAAATTACTGAAATGTAGCTTTCTTTTCAAGCTGAGCTCTGCCTTAATAGCTGCATGCTGCAGTTAATATTGTTCCAAGTGCTGTTTGTCACAGTCATGAGATTTTTAAGAATTCAAAGTGCCATTAAGCAAAGGAGAAAATGCTGAGTGTGAAAGAGCAGCAGAGTACAATGGGAAACAGTAGGTGTTCAGTTGCCACTGGAAGGCAATGAAACAACAGCTCAGAGACTGGGAGTTCAATTACATGTGATTTAACCCACACTGATGGTGAGTACTTAGGTTAATGATTTGATCTTAACGCAGAGATAAAAATCCAGAGTGGGGAAATTTGTTTAATAATTGTCCACCTGATAGCCTTTACCTATATTATAAAACAGAATCTTAGAATGATAGGTTTTAAGACATAATTTTTCATGACAAAAGTGGAAATAAAATGTGTGCAAAAATGTTTTTTTTAATGGTAATGCAAAGATAGAGGGGAATTTTAATTCCTTTATCTTCTCAGACACTTAAGTCACCTAAACTAATTTTTATTAAAAATAATTAATGTAGTTATAATAGAAAACCTAGCACAATGTTTCCTTCCCCCCAAATATCATTCTGTGCTCATTAATAAAAGGCAAAGTAACATGAGCTAATTTTACTGTTTGATCCTTGTCACTTCAATCCAGAAAATGAAGCCTGTATGATGGGACTCTATTGCTTCTCTCTCTTGAGCAGTTTTTGCCTGGCTTCTAACCTTCCAGTCCACTTCAAGTGACACACCCTATCCTTATCCATGGTTCCTCTATATATTTGTGAAACTGGGGGGTGGACCGTGTCCGGCTGTCCAAGTTGGAATAGCAATACTGGCTGCACCCTGATTGGCCCTGCCCCTACAGCTCCCTCCCTCCCTGGATGCTAGCCATGTTTCTCTCAGACACGGCAGAGACTGAGGCATACAGAGCCCTGCCAGACCGAACACAAGCCCTCATTCTCTCCTAACTCTCCTGCTGTAAGGGAAGCAGAGAGAGACACAGAGAGAGCTGCTCCAAGCTACTGACAGAGACACTGAGACAGCCACCCATGCTGCGACGGAGGGAGAGAGAGACAAATAGAGAGCTGCCCCAAAC
The DNA here is from genome assembly GCF_049243985.1 of Paroedura picta. Classification (NCBI taxonomy): domain Eukaryota; kingdom Metazoa; phylum Chordata; class Lepidosauria; order Squamata; family Gekkonidae; genus Paroedura; species Paroedura picta. The sequence continues at coordinate 73,737,319 of NC_135373.1, read as the reverse complement.
TGCACACCAGCCCTCCTTCCCTCCTACAAACCAGCCCTAATTACCTGCTCTGCCTCCTGCTGTGAGGCGCACGTAGAGACACGCAGCAAGAGGGAGAGAAAGGGACACAGAGAGAGATCTGCACCTCTTGGTGTTCCCTGGGTCCTAGCGCCCATTGCATTTCTCCTTGCAATGGGCTTTCTTGCTAGTCTTCTAATAACATAAGTGACTTACCAGTGACCATTTATGCACTGGGAACTTCACTGCCCCAGCTCCCGTGCAAGAGCACAAATCGGGGGTGGATAGGGTGCACCAGGCCAAATTCTCCCTTGTGTGAGTTCAGGAAGAGGTGGGGCAACCTGCCACGAGTAAATCTCCAGCCTGCAGACCAGCATGAAACCTCCAGTGCATAAACGGTCAATAAGTGACCATGGAGCTACCACTGAACTCCAGGTTCTGTTCCTTAACTCTTGTATTTTTATGCTGATTGAGGTCCATTCATAATATTCTAATAACTGCCTCATCTCTACTAAAATTGCTCCATTAATTATGCATCTTAATTCTAGCTAAACCTTTCTGGCAATTAACACCCCCACCCCAGTAACCCCCTTTCTCTACCTATATGTTTGGCTGAGGAAATTCTATTCACCTGCATGAGGGATTTGGCCCAACTCACTGCTCATTTGGCAAATCAGGCCAAATTCCCACTGGTGCACTATGTCAGTGCCTGTCCAGGGCGGTCCCAGGTCTGGAGAACTCAGGTCCTGGGTTGGCCTGTGGCAAGGGAACATGGATAAGTCAGCATTCCCTTCTTTGCTGCGGGACTATGTCGGTTGGCCTACAGCAAGGGAACATAGATAAATCAGTGTCCCCTTCTTTACTGTGGGGCTCATTGGGGCCAATGTCAGGCCTGGGCCATGCATCTGCCGAAGAATCGGGTTGTCCTGGTCTGGTTCCTGCCCACCCACACATGAGTACAGTGTCCCAGAAGGGGAAAATGTATATTACATATGTGCAGAAGCTTGTTTTATATTACAGTCTAATTTAGAACCTTTCATGGAAATGGCAATTGATTTCCAAACATATGCTACTATTATCAGCTGCAATGTTGTGAACTCAACAAGGAAGTAAAGAATCTCGGTCCTATCATTAATCCCAAATCTGGAATAGTACTAATGTTGAGAGAAAAAAACTAAGCATTTCATAATCAGGTATTTATGCGTAGAATGGGTTCCCAGCTGTAAGTTTGGGGTAGTGCCTGTGGAGGGGGTGGTGGTGAGGGGAGGGGCTTTGCCAGGGTATAATGTCACTGAGTCCAAAGTAGACATTTTCTTAAAGAAAACAAATCTCAGTCATCTAGAGATGAACCATAATAGCAAGCAATCTTCAAGCTCCATCTGTAAGCTGGCAACATTATAGGTAGGGATCCTATCAAATCCTACCAAATTTCATAAGCTTGCTGATCTCCATTTCTATTTTTGCTTTACCCATGTGTGAACTGAACCCACAAAGCTAAAGTTTGCTCATCCCTTTTTCTGCAAAATGTACACATTTTTCAACATTTATGCACATTAATGGCATGCACTGTGCACATCGGTTCTACTACAAAGCCTCTAAATTGTGTAAAAATACATTAAAATCCTATAAATCATCATTACCGGTCATGAAGTGTACATATTAAATACTTGTCAGAAGATGTTCTCAGTGACAACATCCAGAAACAAAAACAATCACAAATGACAAAAACCACCATCTCTCATTATGTGCCATATCAATAGCTAAAGTTATATAATTATTTTTTAATCCACTAATTATTTTCACAATGATTAAAGTTCCCTGGTGATGGCTTTTAACACAAGGAAGAACCAGTATCATAACCCTCTAAACAGTTGTCCATACAATAATCACTTCACTGGCCATAAACGAATCAAGAGAAAACAGACTTCCTTAAATTACATCACAAATTAGGTATAGGTTTTTAAAGAAATCCAGTTTCTGTTTTCTCAAATCTGATTTAAAGGCTGATATTTCAGGTTCTATTATAACTTGACAGAAACAATGTCCACTGACAAAACCACTGCAAACATAAAGATGCTTACAGTGCAAACAATCTCATGAAACTTGCTAACACTGTTTATATTATATTAGCCATATGATGGTAAAGGCTCCAAAGCCAGTGAAAAGAGCTATATGTAAGGGCTTTATATTTATTGCCATTTACGCTATATAGCTACCATTCTCAAAGAGGCAATGGCAGTTAATAGAGCAGAAATATTATTCACCCTAGATCAGTTTTGACGAGTAACAAATTAGACCAGATAATTAACTACAACCTAATCTTTCCCTTTCTGTGCAATCCAGTTGCCATCCATTTGTCAGTAAAACACCCATCTTGCCATGTATACCAGTCATCAATCAAGCTAAAACAGAAGTTGCACGTGGGATGTTACGCCACCTAGATTATGATCAGAGCATTTTAAACACCAATTTAGTTGGCAGTGATGCCATTACATTTTTAAAAAAGGTGAGATCATGGCACATACCTCTGCATAGACATGTATAGACCAAAAGTCTCATTGAAACAAACCTTCAAGATGAATTTTGTGTTTCCTTCATTGTACTAGTTTTTGCTTTATTTTATTTCCCTCCTTCCATTTAGCCATTCAGTTCCTCTGACAGAATGGCATTTCTGCTTACAGAAGATGGAGCAATGATAGCCACTCATTCTCCCCTTCCACTGCATACTCTGAACTAGATCCAGATTAAGTATGTCATGGTAGAATTGAACTTCTCTACCTCCTTTCTTCTACTGCAACCCACTGATCTCCATGAAATGCTGTTCCTGGGGGATAGAGAACCTCTGAGATGGCATGAGGGGAGGACAGCAAAAGGTAGAGGGAAGTGAGGGAGACTGCAGATTTAATTTGGATCCAGCTCTGTACAGCTCTTAAAACTCTGCTGATCCCAGGAACAAAAGTTATGGGGAGACTCAGTAGTTTGCACAGAAAGAAGAGGCAGGGAAGTCCATCTCTACAAGGTCCACAGATAGTTGCACTCATACCACTAGTCAGGATATACGATGTTAATAAATGATTTTGAAAGCAACACATATATGAACATTTTCTGAATGTAGAACTGTGTTCTGCTATATTTTAAAAGATGTTAGGCTGTAAAGGGAAAGCAATAATTTGTAGTCATTTGGACCATTTATGCACTGGGGGTTTCATGCTGGGCTGCAGGCTGCAGTTTTAGTCGTGGCAGACTGCTCCACCTCTTCCTGCACCCACATGGGGGAGCATTTGGCCCAGTGTGCCTCATCTGCCCCCGATTTGTGCTCCTGCATGAAAGCTGTGGCAGTGAAGTGCCCAGTGCATAAATGGTCTTGGAGAGTCCTCAAGCTAAGCATCTTAATAAAACTCTAGACCACAGGAGTAGAAAGAAAAGTCTTGTGTCACTTCAGAATAGCTGGTGTATTGTACAAAGTCCTCCAGTGTACTTTTGACCCTATTTAATCTGTTATGAGCAAGTTTTTTGGAGGAAACAAAAGTGAGAAATTTGAATTTCTTTAGGTTTTCAGACAATTTCAAGGTTAGAAAGCCATGACTAAAGCAGTTTGAAAGCTGCATAAACCTTAATAGCTCCAAAAGAAATCCATTTGCTGCTGGCATAATTTTTAAGGCTTTGCATGCATATTTTGTTTTTGAAAAAAATAGCAAGCAGTAAAAAATCTTTTATATTTAAAATGGCTGCATGCTTAATTCATACATTGTGGATAGAGATTCATGATGTGACTTTTAGGTGCATGAAGTACAATTGAAGAACTGCTATTTTAGGAAGAATTATGGGCTTGCATCCAGCAATGTACAAGTAGAAATCTAAACAGGCCTAGCATAGTTCAACTTGCACACAATCTTAAGCAACATGTATTTGGGCAGAGTATCACCCCTCTCTAAGTCAATGGGCTTTAAAAGGCATAGCTGATTAGGATGGCAATATAAGTGACCTGCAATTGTCAAAGAGCTAGGACAGCCTTTTTCAACCTTTGAACCATAGAGGAGCACCTGAAATAATTTTTCAGGCTTCAAGGAGCCCTGGAAGTGATGTCAGCTGACCACACCTCCCTGCCATGCCCCCTAGAAATGACATGTCACTGGAAGAGACATCATCACCCAACTTAACAGGCACACTCAAGGAGAACAGGGGGAGAAAGACAAGAGAAGGTTTAAGGTGAAAGTAGGCATTCAGGCTCCACCTCTTCCCTGTCAGGTGCCTCTGCTCCCCCCTTTCCTGTTTTCTCCTTCTTAGGGTGGGCTCCACTTGCCCCTTGTAGAGGTGTCAAAAACATCGTCGCTCTGATCACCGCCTTCCTTTCCCCTCTCCAGTGTTCCCCTTGAAATGTAAAAGCAGGAGCTTTGCTGGCTCCAACAGTCTCACACCCCACTGACTTCATAAACTCTCAGGAAAAGGTCGCTTCTGGTGCTCCTGTTGAAGGGGGGGGAATGGTCTATTCCTGTGGCTATAAAAACCTGGGTCTGATCTAAGAGTCAATTTTCCTGTATACGTGTTGCCTTGGCTGAGTGAACTGTCTGTGCGTCCCGCTTTCAATAAACCAACTTTCTGGTGAAGTGCCGAGTGTTGGTAGTCACTGGACTTGGAGATCAAGTAGGGGACCGCGACTGCATCTAACTGCTGGGGTTCGTGACATTTCCAAGTGCATAAAGCATGAGAGAACTCACTCATACTTGGAAGGGGGAGCAATGGAAAAGGCCAGTTCCCCAGCTTCTGGCCAAGTCCATCAAGGCAGGCAGGGAAAGGCTTCAGACCCCTTCCAAAGCTCCCATGGACCCTCAGGGTTCCACGGACCCCTGGTTGGTAATCCCTGAGCTAGAATGAAGCACTGACATGTGCTAAGGGAGCTGAAATAGGCTTAAGACAAGAAGAAAAGGATTTAGATAATCCCACTAGTTAATATTGGTGGCCAGTCTACTGGCAGAATCTCAGCAAGGAAGGACCCACACAAGATATTATAAAAACCAAAGAGCTTTTCAGGCCCTCTGCATGTATTTTCTAGAGTTAGCTTTGTAAGTTTTCTGCCTGAAGGGCTTCATTCTAGTTAGTTGTTTTTGCCTTCAGACCAGCTAGGCTGTTTTACACACACATTGGATTAATGAACTCTCAATGTACTACAGCAGTCATTTGCAACTGGATTTTCCTGTGTTCAATGCTATTACCAATGTGTGTGAAAAACAGCAGGATTTTAAACCAGGGTTTTGAATTCTAGTCTGTAATTAACAGTGTATGTATGTATTCAAAAGTGATCCCAAACTGCTTCTGAATTATGGCTATGAATTAATAACCTGCCAAATGTTCAATTGTTAATACCTTCACTCAGGTTTTGCAAGCCCATGCTTCCTTGATCGAGTGAATGGGTCTTCCTCTTTTCCTACTGCTTAAAACTTTTCCTGGCATTATTGTCTTTTTCAATTAGTCTTTTCTCATAATGTGACCAAAGTTTGGTAATTACCAGAACCTTTAGTCTGATTCGGAATTCAACTGGCAACCATTGCAGTTGGTGGAGAATGGGCCAGATGTGGGACCTCCACGGTGTTGCAGTGAGGATCCTGGCCACTGCATTTTGAACCAGCTGTAGTTTCCAGATCAAGGCTAAGAGCAGGCCTGCATAGAGCGAGTTGCAGAAGTCTAGTCTAGAGGTGACCGTCGCATGGATCACTGTGGCTAGGTGTTCTGGGGCCAGGTAGGGCGCTAGTAGGTTGGTAGAATGCCAGCCGCGCTACCTTTGTTATCTGGGCTTCCATTGTGAGGGAAGCGTCCAGAATCACGCCTAGATTCCTGGCAGAGTCAGCCGTAGAGAGCTGCACACCATCCAGGGCAGGCAGACACGCTTCCTCGCATGGGCCCTTCCTACCCAGCCACAGGAAGGATTGAGCTTCAGACTCTGCTTGAGCCATCTCATCACTGCTTCCAGGCAGCTGGCTAATGCTTCTGGGGGAGAGTCAGGGTGGCCATACATCAGGAGGAAGAGCTGGGTGTCATCTGCATATTGATGGCAACCCAGCCCAAACTTCCATACCAGTTGTGCGAGAGGGTGCATGAAGATGTTGAATAGGATAGGAGAGAGGACTGCTCCCTGTGGGACTCCACAAATAAGTTATGGGCGGTCTGATGTTTTCTGTCCTATTGCAATCCTCTGTCCACGATCCTAGAGGAAGGAGATCAACCACTGAAGGGCTGTCCCTCGTATTCCGGCATCGATGAGGCGGCGAGCTAGAAGCTCATCATCATCAGCAATCCTATCCTATCCTTATCCATGGCTCCTCTATATATTTGTGAAACAGCCTGGGGTGGTGGAACAAGTCCAATGTGTCCAAGTTGGAATAGGGCCAACTTCTGAACATCTCTTTCCTGGCTTCCAGACAACCCTCGGATCTCCTGGCTCCACTGCACATGCCACACAATAAAGAAATACTTAATAAATAACCACAGCAGCCAGGCATTAATTATGAAACTCTACAGCATCACCAGGTGGTCTGGATAAAATAAATAAAGGAGCTGAGTGTCTTCAGTATATTGATGACAGCATACAAACCCATGAATGATTTCCCCAAAAGGGCTGTTTGTAAAACCCGAATAGAACGAGGAATAGGCCTGTGTCTTGTGGAACCCCAAAGGACATGCTTTGTCACTGATGACAATGCCTCTCTCACAGCAACGGATTCTGCCCATATAGAACGATCTAAACAATCCAAGGAATGTTCCTCAATCCACCTCCAAATGCTCAAAAAGGATGGCATGATCAGTGTTATCAAAAGCCACTGATAAGTCACATATAAGAATAATAAAGAGGCATGGCTCTTGTCAACATCTGAAATGGAGATCAGTGATTTTTAAAAAAGGCAGCAATCACTGTCTAAAGACAATGGAGACATCCTTATTTATTTATTTATTTATTTATTTAATTATTTAATTATTTATTTAATTATTTATTTATTTATTTATTTGATTGACTGATTGATTGATTTCTATATCGCCCTTCCATATGGCTCAGGGTGGTTTACATACAACATGGGGGATGCATGGCAAATGCCTGGTGGAGGAGCTCCCTTTTGCAGGCCCTGTGGAATTTTGGGAGTTCGGACAGGGCCCTGATCTCTTCAGGGAGCTCGTTCCACCAGGTGGGGGTCAGGACAGAAAATGTTCTGGCCCTCGTTGAAGACTGACATACTTCTTTGGGGCCAGGGATCACTAGCCAGTTGGCATTGGCAGAGCGTAAAGCCCTTTTGGGGGTATAGGCGAAGAGACGGTCTCTTAGGTACACTGGGCCCAGACCGCATATGGCCTTAAACATAAGAACCAAAACCTTAAACCTGATCCGGAATTCAATTGGAAGCCAATTGAGTTGTTGAAGTACAGGCCGGATGTGAGATCTCCACGGTGTATCGGTGAAAATCCTGGCTGCTGCATTCTGGAACAATTGCATTGTCCGGATCAAAGATAAGGGCAGGCCGGTGTAGAGCGAGTTGCAGAAGTCCAGTCTAGAGTTGACCATCACATGGATCCCTGTGGCTAGGTATTCTGGTGCCAAGTAGGGTGCTAGTAGTTTGGCTTGGCGTAGGTGGTAGAAGGCCTGCAATGCTACTGACCTGTGCCTCCATGTAAAGAGAGGCATCGAGGATCACCCCCAGGTTTCTGTCAGAGTGGGTAGGCATGTTTCCTCATTTGGTCCCTTCTTACCCAGCCACAAGGGTTGAGCTTCAGACGACTCTGCTTGAGCCATTTTGTCACTTCTTCCAGGCATCTGGCTAAGGTTTTTATGGGGTCCTCATCCCATAGCCAGGCCAGAACAAAAGGGATCTACAGCAGATTAATTATTCAGGAAGCCCTGGAGTTCTTCAGCAACTACTTTATTTGTCATCTTGTCCAGAAATGACAGATTAGAGAATGTGAAATAATTGGCCATATTATTCTTCCCTAGGGATAAATTTTTAAAGTAGTGAACCAATGACCACCTGTTTCTTGATCAAGGAAGGGAGTCATGGGTCACTGACAGATTTATGAAAGATAGAGAGTCACTGATATGAACTTTCCTTGCTTCTTTCCTTTCCAACTTTTAAAACCATTTTCAGTCTTTCCCCTTTCCGGCACACACTAGCCTAGGTATGGAAGCTAGTCCTCTTAGCAACCTGCAAAATGGACATTGGGATATCATCATATCATAACACGAAAGCTTAGTAGCATGATTACAATAGCTCAAATGGACAAGGATCCGGAGTACAAGGGGTGGTCTTCACAGATCCCAGAATTCTGTTAACATTTATAATTGTAGCTGAAGCAAAATGATCCATAAATGGACCATACAGTGTACTGGACTTTTCTAGTATCTGAGCTATATTACAACAAGCATCCAAATCAGAATGTATTTGAGAAATTTTCTCCACAAAAGAAAACAAACAAAAACCACCACAACACCTACAAAAGTGTCACAATTAGTGACACATTTAGTCATTGGTCCCTGAGAATTTAAAGGTTCAGACTTGGGGTCAGCACATGCTAAAATAGCTAAAACAACTGAGCCAGGCATGAAATTCTGAATGGCCTTTGATCCTTCAAAACTTCAAAACAAGGCAGGTAGGAGGAACTAGGGCAGGTGGGAGGAAGCTGCCAAAAAAGAGAAAGAAGAAAAGTAGGGATAGAGTGGGGAAAATGAGGAATCTGTGCCCTGCCCTTGTTCTTTTGAATAGAAAACTTCAGGATTGAATGCTTATTACGAGGAAAGTAAAGATGTCCAGAATATTAGGATAACTTCTTGGGTATGCTTAAAAATATGAGTTTGTGAAAGAAAGAAAAAAAAGGGGGGGGGGAGTAGGGAATTGGCATGCTCCTAAGAATCAAGAAGATTTCCCTGCAATTTATCCCTGTCTCCAGTTCCTTGTGAGCTTCCAGCTAGTTCCATTCTGAATTTAAATCAAATTATGCACCCTTCCCTGAGTATTGCAGGTTTATGTTAAATACAAGTCAGCAACTGTTAATCTTATAAAGAACTATATTTCAGTGTGCTTTCAATAGTCCTTCACCATAATACAACTGGATAAATTGCTCTTGACAACAGCACAATCAAGATTTACAGTTTTCCCTTCAGAAAATGCTACATTTTGCAGCTGCAAAACATAAGCAGCAACAAAAAACAGATTTTTTTTGTTTTACTTCTCCCTTGGGTCCCCTTAAAGCATTTCAGGAAGAGGTCAAAGTTGTGCTAGAAAGGTCAAGCATTACAGTCTGAAGATCTCTTGGTTAGAATATTTCCCTTTATAGACCTAGGGATTTCCCTCCCTGTTAGTCCAGTCAGGTTTCTCTTCTTTGCATTATCAATGTTATATATCTAGATATAGAAGATACATATATCTCTTCTGTTCATCAACCTTTGTTCATGTGGCTCTCCCATGCTGAGTAATTTATCCTCATAACATGCACAACAAAATGCTAGAAATGACGTATGGAGGACTAGTTTCTATAATGTTCATTCATCCTGAATAATTTCAGTCTGCAGAGGTGAAACTCTAGCCCTAATGAACATAGATCGGTCCCTAATGGATTAATAATTGAACCATGTTCACTTAGTCATCATGCCAAACAACTGCAGGGTTACTTGGCAAATCTCCTTTCTATCCAACCTGACACATTAGAATGAACACGTTAGAAATACTTCTAAAGTATTTCCCTGCTATAAAAATATTTTAAACTCTATTCTAAAAGCTGTTGAGTTAGGACACGAATATGTATTTTGTTAAAGGCTTCCTGTAAACTTACATTCCTCTATGGCTTGAGTGGACCCCACTATGGTTTGAGTGCATGTCAATTGATAAGAACACATGTTGCCCATTCTGAAGGGGTTTTGTTGGCTGGCAATTTCTTTCCAAGTACAATTAAAAATGCTGACCTTGCTTTAATGTGACAAGGTTACCTAAGAAGACATCTTTTACCACACAAACCTGTCTGAATATTAAAATTAGATACTGAGCCTCTGTTTAGGAAGCAGGTAATCCTGGGTATTATGCAGCATTTGTTCCCACTCTGATTAGACCAGTATTGGAAAAGGGTGGCTCCAAGCCACCTCCCACTACTAAAGGTCCTGTCTTTATTAGAGAAATAAAGATGCCTGGCAAACCTCCCATATCTACCACTGAAACAGGGCTGGGTGCTGGGGCTACTGCTGCATCAAAAAGTATGCGGAGGAGGTGGGGAGATTTAAATTGCTACCCCCCCCTGGGACCAAAAACAACCCCCCAACAAATGAGCACTGGATGAATGGGAGAGAAGGCAACAGCCAAGGGTATGCATCTGGATCGGAGCCCTGATTGGAGCTATAAGCCACTGAGTCAGATTGGAGTGCCGTTAATGCTTTTTTCTTCTTTGCTGTTTCCGCTTTATTTACTTTATTCCTTGGCTGCCTGAAAAAGTTTCCTGCAATGAGGCTTCTCCTCTCTTCCCAGTAATACTTTCTGGTTCAGTAAAGTATGCAGTGCTTCCCTGCAGTTTGTGGTGGGAGTAACCACAGCCAACTCAATCCATTGAAGGCAGGCATCCTTACCAAATAGATACACCTACATCTCTTTGTGGCGCAGGGTGGTAAGGCAACTGACATGCTGTCTGAAGCTCTGACCATGAGGCTGGGAGTTCGATCCCAGCAGCCGGCTCAAGGTCAACTCAGCCTTCCATCCTTCCGAGGTCAGAAAAATGAGTACCCAGCTTATTGGGGGGGGGGGTATAACGGTAATGACTGGGGAAAGAAATGGCAAACCACCCTGTATTGAGTCTGCCAAGAAAACGCTAGAGTGCATCACCCCAAGGGTCAGACATGACTTGGTGCTTGCACAGGGGATACCTTTACCTTTACCTTGTACTTCTCTTGAAGGTGCACAAATAAATAAATAAAGAAACATACTTCTGATCTGGAACAAGGTACTTTTTGGAAGCTTGTATGTGCAGTCTCCCTAGTGTTATACATCTTTATTATCGGGGGGGGGGGGCTTTTATCTCCTCCATATATATCAGCTTTTTAAAAGCCTTGCATTAAATTAAACTCTGTCTTCCTGGCTCTGGTTTTCTTCACTCATAATTTCCAATAGACTAGTAGTATTCTTCTAATGGCAGAAAGTGAAGAGGAACTAAAGAGCCTGTTGATGTGGGTGAAGGAGGAGAGTGCAAAAGTTGGCTTGAAACTCAACATCAAGAAAACAAAGATCATGGCAGCCGGCCCTCTCAATTCCTGGCAAATAGATGGGGAAGAAATGGAGATAGTGACAGATTTTATTTTCCTCGGCTCCAAGATCACTGCAGATGGGGACTGCAGCAAAGAAATTAAAAGACGCTTGCTCCTAGGGAGGAAAGCTATGGCAAATCTAGACAGCATCCTAAAAAGCAGAGACATCACCCTGCCAACAAAAGTGCGTTTAGTCAAGGCTATGGTATTCCCAGTTGCAATGTATGGCTGCGAAAGTTGGACCATAAGGAAGGCCGAGCGTCAAAGAATTGAGGCTTTTGAACTCTGGTGCTGGAGACGACTCTTGCAAGTCCCTTGGACTGCAAGGCGAACAAACCGGTCAGTCCTAGAGGAGATCAGCCCTGACTGCTCTTTAGAAGGCCAGATCCTGAAGATGAAACTCAAATACTTTGGCCACCTCATGAGAAGGAAGAACTCCCTGGAGAAGAGCCTAATGCTGGGAGTGATCGAGGGCAAAAGAAGAAGGGGACGACAGAGAATGAGGTGGATGGATGGAGACACTGAAGCAGTAGGTGCAAACTTAAAAGGACTCCAGGGAATGGCAGAGGACAGGAAGGCCTGGAGGATCATTGTCCATGGGGTCGTGATGGATCGGACACGACTTCGCACATAACAACAACAAAAGTATTATTCTCTTTATAGAAACTTCTGCAGATTGTTCTTAATATGCTGTATGATAACAGAACCCTTTATTGATGCAGTCAATCATTCAGACTACTTCTTCCTTAACTAATTTATTATTTATACTACTTTATTGGAGTTTATTAAACTTTATTAAAATATTCACTGCATGTAAAAGAGGCTAGAGGCCTGATTACTCCGATCACCTGCTCCAACTATTGAAGCGATTTAGTCCAGTACATAGAGAACTATACCTGATTTATGATACCAGGGTGTAAACTGCACAAAGCTTTTATTCCAATCCCAGGTCGATTCAGTCCCTGCCGTCTACACAGAATGTGATTTCCATTTTGATTTTGGGTGACAACAAACATGATTGATCCGGAGTCTGCAACAAACATGATTGATCCAGAGTCACCATACCATTTCTTCGCAATATCCAGGAGTGCTTTTAATCCTCAATATTGGAAGAATCGAATTGAGAAAGCATGAGAAAGCACTGACAGTTCTGATTGGCCACGCCTGCCAAGTCTGTTAGCTTTTCTTAAAGAAGAAGCCCTAATTTTCTTTCTGTAGAAGCTGCAGAAGCCCTCACTTCTGTGGACAGAGATTTGCCTCATGGTTTTTTTTCTCCCTTCTCTGTTGTCTTCAATCGCCCCCCATTCAAGCGAAGGAAGGAAGGAAGGAAGGAAGGAAGGAAGGAAGGAAGGAAGGAAGGAAGGAAGGAAGGAAGGAAGGAAGGAAGGAAGGAAGGAAGGAAGGAAGGAAGGAAGGAAGGAAGGAAGGAAGGAAGGAAGGGGCTCTGTCTGGGCTTGGCTCCCCCCTCCCCTTCTGAGCTTCCCTAACTAGTGCAGAACACTTTTCTGTTTCAGTGGGGGGGGGGGAGAGGAAGACCGAGTTCAAATCAATCTGAATTCAGCAGGATCCACACCGGAAAAAAATAATGTAAGTGCAGAATCAGCCCAGGTCTCTCTGTTAAACCTCTCTTTTCCTTCCCCATTTTGTATTTTTTTCAAGTAATAATAAGGGAAATTATTTTCTTTATTTCATTGTATCTGAGAAAGTAAGCTCTGACTCATGAAAGCATGATACTAGGATACATTTTATTAGTTTTTAAGATGCCACTTGACTTTTGTTTTGTATCAATAGACTAACATGGCTACCTCACTGAAATTAAACTACTTGCCTGGGCAATTAATAAGTCATTATTAGCAAGAAGGTCTCCACTATAGTGTATCACAATATATACAAAAGCAAGCCAAGTATGTGAGCAAGCTTGTAATATGCAAGTGACATTGCATGAATATTTAAGCTAACAAAATCTATTATTTTCATTGCTAAATTCAGGTCAGGTAATATAGCTATCTATAGAACGCACAACATTTTAATCAGCAGATTTTGGGGGAAGTCTAACTGCCTCAGCTGCCTAAGTAGAAGTTTAAGGAAGTAATTTTCTAAGTCAGATTGTAATCCAAAATTGAATACAGAGATGGAAATGTAAATGTGATGAATGTGTAATCTGTAAAACCATGACCCAGGAAGTCTAATATCAATTCACACATATAAGGAGTTATGGATGCATGACAGATGCCTGGAGTGGAAAAGCGGGATCCAAATATGATAAATTCTTCCAATTTCCACTAAACTAAATAGAATAATATACTTCTATATTATGACCTGTGTGGGAAATTTTATTATTGTATTGAAATCTTTATTATTTTATTGAAACTCCAGGCCAGAAAGACAAAAACCATGAATGCTAAAACCTTGGATGTATGGATTGATTCAAAGTAGTTCCTTGTTATTTTACCTTTTTATAGAGCAAGCCATAAACCACTACAAGCTAGTTTACTGCACTGAACTCAAAATAAACATAATCCCAGTGTTGGCACATAATTTTAAATAGATTATACACTGTAATTTGGCAAGATAAATACATTTACACCTTGAAACTAGGGTCCTCAAATCTGCTTTAAAATTAAACTTTAAATTATTGGTCATCATTCCTGCTGTTTCAAGATAATTTTTAACATCAAGCACAGTAACAACCCCCCCCCCAGTTAGTTTTTGAACAGGACCACATGAGCCACCATGGCATAGGGGTTACAGCAGTGGTCCCCAACCTGCGGGCTGCGGCCCGGTGCCGGGCCGCGAAGGCCATGGCGCCGGGCTGCGGCTCCCTCTCCCCGACCCCCCCCCGCAGTAAAAAGCTTCTTACTGCGGGAGGGCGGGGAGAAGGAATCAGGGCCGGCCGCGCCCATGTGGGCGCGGCCCGATGCGCGGGCGCAGCACCCGGGCACACCCCGATGCGTGGGCGCGGCCCGCGGGCGCAGCCCGATGCGTGGGCGTGGCCCGTGCGGGCCGCGCCCCGATGCCCTGCCGGTCCCCAACCTCAGAAAGGTTGGGGACCACTGGGTTACAGTGTCAGGCTAGGATCAGGGAGTCCCAGGGGCTTTTCGCACCGGGATCTTTTTAGCAAATTGGTTGCTGAATGAAAAATCGCCATTTAAAATAGTGGAATTCGTCGTTATGCATACCTGCCTTTGTAGTGGAATCCAGTTGCGTTTTGTAGCGTTTCCCACAGGCTTCCGGTCTCGGCAAAAATCGCTAGAAAGGAAGCGCTCTTGCCAAGCTCGTCCCGCCCCTGGCTGTCAAGCAGCCAATGGGCAGCCGTTAGCATGCTCCCAAACAGCCCCTTTCCTTTTTAGAAAGTTTTTTTAAAAAAAAAACCAGACCCATTGCAACGAATCTGTGTTGATTCGTTGCAACGGAGAGACCCATCCAGCTGCCTGGTGTGTTTGAGCTGTCATTTATTCGTTGCCACGCTCCCTCCGAGTGAAAACCCCCCCCCCTCTCACGGGCCCGATTTTCGGCTGAAAATCCAATGGGCAGCCGTTAGCATGCTTCCAAACAGCCCCTTTCCCTTTAAGAAAGTTTCTTTTTTTAAAAAACCAGACCCATTGCAACGAATCTGTGTTGATTCGTTGCAACGGAGAGACCCATCCAGCTGCCTGGTGTGTTTGAGCTGTCATTTATTCGTTGCCACGCTCCCTCCGAGTGAAACCCCCCCCCTCTCACGGGCCCGATTTTCGGCTGAATGAATGTGTAAAAAATAAAGGGAAAATACATCAGCAAACGGGCTTCTCTTGTTTGTGCTTAGTGACTGAAGGGGAGGGACTGAAGCCGGGGAAGCCTCTAAACAGAGGCTCGCTGGTGCGTTTATCCCCGCTCGCTCGGAGAAAAAAAAATGGCGATCGCTTCGCCGGAAGATCAGAGGAGAGAACCAGGGAGGGACTTTGTAGAAACCGCAACAATGTTAACGCACAGGTCTTTTTCGCTAGTGTTGCAGATTGGTTGCAGGAGTGTATCGCTTTCCGGAGGGTGAATCCACTTTTGGGGATTTCCCTGAAAGCGCTACAAGGAAGCGCTTTTTGCAGATCGTTTTCAGGTGTGTGGCAGATTGTCAACGACGTTGTGCATAACGGCAAATCAGTAGCGTTTTCAATTGGCAACCATTGTGCGATTTTGAAGGCGTGCAAAAAGCCCCCCAGATTTCTACTCTGCCATGGAAAGTCACTAGTACCTTTTCTGTATGGCAGTGCCCCTGCTGGGCTGCCATCAGATATTCGATCCAGGGCTGATTGCCTTGGCTTTTCCTGAGTCCAGATGGGAAAGATTTCCCCCACCAGATCCAGTCCACCCTGGATTAGTGCCTCCACAGAAAGCAGTCAGGGCAGAAAGATTCCACTGTGCAGGGGGAGTGTGGGCTGTTTTTTTTTCTGTTTAGGAATGTGGTATTGCTACCATGTTCCTAAAAAAAAAGGCTCAGGTGGCTCAGTGGTGCTGTGCAGCACCATGGAGCCACCTAGAGCATTTTGTGCCTCTTCTGGGACACCGTAGTCAGACCAAGGCGTGGGCAGGAGCTGGACCTGAATGGCCCAATTCTTCCCTGCCAGACGGGCTTGGCCTGACATAGGCCCTGACGATGCCTGCAGCATGGAAGGGAGGAAGGAAATGCAGAAGAATCCGCATTCCCTTGCTATGGGGCAATGGAGAGCCTGAATAGGGTGAGTCACAGGCCAAGCCCAGGCCAGTGCAGACATCATCTGGGCAGAATTTCCTGTGCAAAAAAGGTGTGGGTGATCTTCAGCCAGCCACATTCTCTTAGTCTAATCTTCCCCTCTAAGCTGTTGTGGAGATGAAGAGTGATTAGTACATACTGTACATAGACTAACCTTTTTGATTTAAAGCTAATTTAATGTATGTGGGTTTTACTTATATCTGTTTTAAATTGCCCAAGACCTTGTTGGAGAAGGGTGCCTCGGAAATCCAACGAATGAATGAATAAATAATAAATCTTGTCACACTGAAAGTCAGCAACTTTGATTCACAATCACATAACAATCTGATTGGTATCCTAATTCTAGGATCCTGTCAGAGTGGGAGGAAGAGATTATGTTTGAAATGTATTTTAGTCTATTCTGTTGTGACCTGCCCTGAGACCTTCTGGTGAAGGTGTGGGATATAAATTCCTATATAAGTACCTATATATATATACGAGAAGAACTCATAGAAGTTACCTGTTGTAAGCAAATGAAAACCTACCCCGTGTAAATATTCCAAGCCATCTCTAAAGCCAGTATAATTGCAAGTCAATATTCTCTCTACCTCAACCTTCCTCTAAATTAACAATTATGGCATTTCTTACAAACTGCAGATTAACAGTTTGGAAAACACCAAAGGCTACACTGGTATTCCAAAGTTCCCACAGGCTCAAAAAAAGGTTGGGTACCCCTCTGTTATTCCAGTGTCACTGAGAACTTGTTTAGTAATGGGATCAACATTTATAATTTTCACACCTCCTCCTGCCTGGTCCTTTTAACTGAAGATGCCAGAGATCTATCCTGGTATTATCTGCATAACAAGCAAACACCACTGAGCTACAGCCTCTCTCTCATTTATAATTTTAAGGACTGTCACCAGCCGTATCTCCAGAGTTTGTTTCAAAGAGAGACACATTTTAGAGAGACCATTGTTTATGAGGGTTTGTTCTTGACTTCAGCTAGATTAGACAAGCATAGCACATACAAAAATAAAGAGACAAAGAAATTGCATAGTCATCACTTTAAAATCTGGATGGTTTAAATCCCCTGTGAAACAAACACTTGTTTGGGGCTTGGTGAGAAAACAACCTAACAGATTTTGCCAAAAAAGTTATGTCTCTGCTAAGAGCATTCTCCTTGGAATGGCCCCAGTAGTGTGCCTGAGAACTACGGGCAGTGGACTCCATAAATATCTCACCGAATTGCTGTAGTTATTATTCCTCTATTATTTTCTAATTAAAGCAAAATGTACTTTTGTCTCATAAGAACCTGGTAGCATGCATGGTTAATTTAAAAGGAGAGCACCATCCTAGTCCAGTTAATTGAAGCAAGATTCGCCTATGTAAAATTTTCTCCCCTTTAAATAAAAAAACCCCAAACAAAAAGGCATGGGTCCCTTTAATGGTTATAGCTTGCTGTTCAGTACAGGGTGCCCCCCCCCCTTAAGTCACTATAAATAGCTACTACGGCTTGTTTCAAAAATGTAGATTAAACCAGGCAATATCAAAGTAATAGTATTACAGTACATTTACTGCTTTGCATTGCACAAAGCTGCTCTTTAAATAATAAAGTACAATGAGGTTGTTTAATTGAATCCAACATGCTGCAAAGTAATAAACATCTGCAGCTGCAGCTGCCCAGTTACATCGTGCAGACACCCAAGGTTCTAATTCATCATATTTTTCTATTGCATGGTTATTGCTTCCTATCTTCAATAAAAGTGCTAGATATATTCATCCTGCTTAAAAAATAATTGACATACCCCAACATTTGCCAGGCCCCAAACACTTCTCTTTCCAATGAGATAAAGTTCCTGCTTTATTTGAAAGGCTGCTATTCCCTTTGCATAATTCTTCTAACTTTCATTTTATTTTAAAATAAAATATTGTCAACAAAGTTAAAGCAGTCCAACAGATTAGACAAATGTTCAAAGTTCATTTACTGATATCCACAAAGGAATTTAAGGCTAATCACGTTATGCCGTTTCTAGGTCCATGCTGGGCGGGGATGCTGGAACACCTGTCAGTCTGGCTCACTTGCCATTTGCCAGGGGTTATCAGGAAGCCAGTTAATCCATGGACTATCCAGTTGTTTGCAACCTGTTCATACGTATGAACAGGAATAGGCTACTTGAAGCCATCAAACGATGACCCTCAGCAGATGAAAGCTAAGCTGGGAGTTGGCTTCTGATCATCTGCTGGGAAATTTTTTTCATTACACCCAAAATATTTTGGGAGGAGTGGAAAATCAGGAACTGGAGGACTGGTTCTTCTGATCTCATATCCTGGCAAATTTGCTCCCTCCCAGATTTGCACAGGTGCAGCAAATTTAAATGGAGGGTGGTGATGATGATCTCAAAAACCCAGCTGATTTCCACTTTTCTCCTAACCCCTAGCTCTTGGCTTGGGCTGCAGAGGAAGTGACAGGAATGACTGTCTCCTCTTCCTTTTACAATGGGGAACTATTCAGCTTGAAGGGGGTGGGGGTAGAAAAGAGGTTTTTCTTTACCTCCTTTTGCGACTTAACTGTTTGGCTAATTTATTGAGCATGTTGGTTCAGAACCAGATTCCCAGTTGATCCCCAGATGAGCAAACTTTTTCCAGCAGCCATTTGAGTTCCTCAACAATATCCCTGATCAGCTCACAACCTAATCATGTGTGTTGAACAAGGTAAGTTTGTCTGTTGAAAGAGTTCACTGGGAAATTTGCAGCTTCCCTTTTTCTCTGATTTTATTGTGCTACTTCAGACCAATACGGCTACTCATTTGAATTTGCAGCTTCCCTGTTTGTGTTGGGAGCTTCCACAGATTCTGAAAGTTACTTCTCCAGCACGAGGGGTCCAATGCAGATTAGTACTGTCCTGCATAGTGTTAAGCCTCTCATATGCTGTCCTAAACTGAAATGGCTCCAGGGAACTGCTTTTTGCTCCCCCAGGAAAACTTAAGTGGGGCTACATGTAAGTTTTCACAGTGTGGTAAATAGCAGCTCCCTGGCTCTGTTCAGTCTGGGACAATCCAAAAGTGTGAAGACTGAAGCCCATTTTCCAAACCACTTATGATCCCAATCTGAAAATCCCAATCTGGATCCCAAGCCTAAAAATCATTAGCAGCTCCTAACACTGAAGTACTAGAACACACCTGGTTTAACAGGTCCTGGGATGGATCCAGAAAGTGTAATGTGCTGAAACCCATGGATACCTGCATCAATGCTAATGCAGGAAAACACCACTTCATTATAGAGATTAATAAAGCTTCTGCTCTAAGAGAAATATATGAATCTAATGATTTCCTAACAATTAATTTTCCATCTGGTAGGCAGGCATCACTCAAACATAATTGTCTTATTGTGCAAGCACATATTCCCCAAAACTTATATTTCAATTATCCAAATAAAAATGTTAGTCCCTTAATCTGATCTTCTTCCACTTTTTTGATAGTTTAGATTTACATCCCATAAAGCTTATTACAGTGATCTACACAAAATAACTATGTCTGACATTATCCACATTATGTAAGCTTTTGGGTGAAACTGAAGGCATAGTATCAGGGTCAATAGGGGATGGGCTTAATCCCATCTTCAAAAGATAGAATTTTCAATAGCCATTCTTTCAGAGGGAAATGCACTGATAACACCAAAATTAGAGTTCTGACACAAAGAACATACAGATTCCTCTTTAGGGTGACTTTTTAATAATAAAAGTAGGCCACTGGGTTCCTTTTCACCACAGTGTGCGGTCCTTTCATTTTGCTTTTCTTCTAAAAAGAAAAAGGTATCACAACAGAAGGGAAGTAGGCTATATATGAGGGACTGGACTGTATAATTTCAAAGCTTGATCTATAAGTCAGAGTACTCACAGTGAAGAAAATTTTCTCTCAGATATTAATTTGCCCAATGACAAGTACAACCCGAAGTACAACCTGCGTGGCACCTCACTCCCAATGGGAGATAACTTGGCCTTCGACTGAACGGGGAGGGAGGGGGGCTGGAGTTATAAGAAGGGGCTATTTTTATTGCCTATATCAATTGTTGGAAGGGGGGTTTTATGGGCTTTATTGTGTTTTAATGTTTTTTTTATTATTGTGAACTGCTGTGAGTCCATGTGAAGAGTGGTGGTATATAAATCAACCAACCAATAGATAAATGAATCATTTTGCTACTCAACTGATTATCAATGTTAAACACCGGTGGAAGCATCTTTGGTCCTGATGCAAATACTTATTGGTCATAGTTGCAAGACATAAAATTGCAATACTTTAAATCTATGTGAAACATCAGCAGTACCACATCACTCAAAACACTTTCTCATTCAATGGAGCTAGTTCCCACTTTCATTTACAAATAACTGAAGGATGTACATGCATATGTGGATTAGCCTGTTTCTCTTTCTTCATTTCTCCTTATGCTCCTTCTTTCCCCTATGCTCTGCAAAAACCTCATGTTCCTGATGGTGCCTCCTCCAATCCCTGTGTCATGTCTTTGCTCATGCTGCACAATGCTTAGAATATTCACCTCATCTTTGTTCACTATGTCCAGTGTAAATTTGTATATGTATAACAGCCATCAAAAAAAGGATGAACATTCTTTTCCTTGAAGACCTCTGTCTGGACTTCTTCCTCGGATGACCGTAGCTGCAGATTATTTTTTCCTCCACAGCTTTTTGAAGATCCCATCCTCAAATGTTATTGCCAGTACCTCGTCTTTCTTGCAGACATCTAATATCCAGTATAAAACCTGCGGACCTTTCTAAATCTTGTATATCGGTGATACTAAATAAAAGCCCAAATGTAGTAATAGTAATCATAATCACTACTAAAATAACCATTATTACAAAAATGATAAACAGTTTATGATGTTAAAAGGTTAAATATCAAATACTGCACATGGAAGAATCAGTGGCTCACCCAAGGATGCCTGAAGTTCAGGGACACTATGGTGAGGAAGGGGGTCCTTGCTAAACTGCCCTTTCTATTTTTATAGTTAGAATAAGTTTATACAACACTTGGTTTTTGTACCATGCTTTTTAAAACCTTTTTAGAGATCTTGTTATATATCGCCATTAAGATAAGCAATTATAAAAGCCAATGGTTAACTAGAGAGTTCATCACCATAAGTCAAAAAAGATTGCCAGTACTTAACAATTTTTTTTAATATGATATTGTAGTAAATGTGTACAGCTTACCGGACCGAAAGCATTGCTGTCAAAGCTGTGCCCGTGATGATCCCCTTCAACCCACATATGACCATCTGGTACTTTTACATACTTTGTTTTGTAGCTGATGGTTCTAAAAACAAAAGGAAATCTCACTGTTATTCATCTAAAATTGGATTTTGACTGCAAAGCAAATTGTGATCTCGTTACATCATTATCCACCATCAATATATTAGTATAATGTCCACTCCGGCTTTCATTTTTTTCTCAATTAATATTCTGGTACTCTTTTTCAGATATTTCAGATTTATACATCTAAAAGGGATATGGAAGCAATTTTTCTTTGTAGATGACTTTCTCCCTGGGAGCTAGCAAAAGCAACCTAAAAGCTCTGCCCCAGTATTTAATTTATGTTCAGCAGCATTTAGCTGCAATCTCAGGCCATTTTCAAAGGCAAAGTAGAGTATTTTCAGGGAAAGCCTGCTAAGTGTGCTGCTGGTTCAAGTGGCCACATCCTCCTGAAAACATGTGCTGAACCAAAGCTCCAGAATTATACCTAATAGCTTCAATTCAGTGGTGCAGTTAGGTAATGATAAATTCAGGATTTAATAGTCTTAAGGGCCTCTCTTCTTCCCATTTCAGAGACTCATTACTTCATTGCATGTGTTACTTCATTTAGACAGCAGTCATATGCAAAGTTACCTCTGTGCAGTTCATGACTGGAGTGACTCTGGACAGCACTGTGCTGAGAGAGGATGAGAAAGACCCTGGTTCAATCCTCTTTCTGCCGTATAGCTCTCCGAGGCCGATTCCACACAGCAGTAGCCATGCCAGTCCACCAGTGGTGCGTAGCTGCATAGCTGTATGCTCCACACTTTCTATGTCCCCACAGGGGAAACATTTCAGCCCCAGATCTGCTCTAGCACCAAAATATGTCCCCATAGGGGACACATTTTGTCAGGGCACCTGGTCCCCCTCTGAAATGTATCCCCCTAGGGGACACAGATGCAGTGGAGAGGTTCCACTGTGCAGGGGACAGGGGGTTTATTTTACAGGAAGGTGGGATTGTGTAGAGACAAATTTTTTTAAATGCCTTGGTCTGTCCTGCAGTGTCACAAAGTTCCCCAGAGAAGACCAGGTCATTCCCCCCCCCCGGGCCTCCGTAGGGTGGGGAGGAGCCAGGCCTGGTTGGCCCAGCTCTTCCTGTCAATATTGTCCTGCCAGGGACAAAGGTGTATGCGGATTCTCCTGTGTTCCTTTAGCCCTGGGCAAATGAGCACCTAATCCGTGGCAGGCCCTGGAGGGGGTCAGAATGATGGCTAAATCATGTGGACATGGGAATTAGCCACTCATCCCAGAAGTGACAGCTGTCGCTGTAGGGATTGCTGGAAACTCTGGAAAATCATAGAATCTAGTAAGCCTTCTACACATACACTTACAAGAGCATTCCATATAGCAAGTTTCACAAAAAAGGGGGGAGGAAATGGTGGGGGCAAACAAAGATTGGGAGAGGACAAGTCAGTTGGGGTGCAGGCTTTACATTCTTTCTGCCCACTCAGCCTTGTTAGATGGCCAGTCTATCACTGGTCCTACCCTGCTTCACCTTCCTCCCAGACTCCTTCCTCAAGGACCAACTCCCAGTGAGTTGTAGCCCCATTTAAAACTGGTAATGACTGATTTAAGGGACGGAAATTTAACCTAAGAAGCAGAGTAGCTATAGCAGAATATCTTTGCCAAGCATGATCACTGTAAACCTTTCACATGGTTCTTATGCAGGTATCATGGCATGCCTCTGAGTATATGCTGCATGTTTCCTTGATAATATTAACAGACAACTTTGCATACTTGCAGGGCTTCTCTTAGAAGCTAAGCAAAATCCATTTCCCTCTCTGAAAAACCAAAGTGTATATTCTGCACTGTTCAACTAATAGAATTTCCTTTTTTGTTCTTTACTACCTTTGCAGGGATTCAATGCAAGAGGTTTTTTTTTCCTCCACATAATTCTTCCTTCCTCCACCTCCTTTCCACTTCCAGTATTAGACATCTTTAAACCTCCCCCCGCTCCAGAGGAGCGGGAGGAATAAAGGAGTAAAGGCAAGTGGGGAGGAGTTAGGGCGGGCCCTGTCCGTGATAAAAACTTGGATGGCCCAATCAGGAGCCTCTTCGCGGCTCCTGATTGGGCCCTCCGAGTGTCACTCGGAGGCCAAGCAAACAATGGGGAGCCGCGCAAAGCGTGGCTCCCCATTGGCTGGTTGGCCCAGCCTCACCTGGCCCGGCTGGAGAGTCGCCGCTCAGAGGAAGAATCCTTCCCCAGCGGTAAGTCCTCCGGCCGGCTTTCCCTTGCCCACGGAGCCTTCTGCCGGGCCAATGGGACAGGCTCGCCTGTCCTTGGGCCCGGCAGAAAGCCACAAAGCCGACTCCAGCCGTCCCGAGCCTTCTGCCGGGCCCTGGGGCAGCCGAGACTGCTCCTGGGCCCGGCAGTAGGCCTCGAAGCCTGCCGCCGCCTTCCCGAGCCTTCTGCCGGGCCCTGGAGCAGCCGAGACTGCTCCTGGGCCCGGCAGTAGGCCTCGAAGCCCGCCGCCGCCTTCCCGAGCCTTCTGCCGGGCCCTGGAGCAGCCGAGACGGCTCCTGGGCCCGGCAGTAGGCCTCGAAGCCCGCCGCCGCCTTCCCGAGCCTTCTGCCGGGCCCTGGAGCAGCCGAGACGGCTCCTGGGCCCGGCAGTAGGCCGCAGAGCCCTCCGCCGCCTTCCCGAGCCTTCTGCCGGGCCCTGGAGCAGCCGAGACTGCTCCTGGGCCCGGCAGTAGGCCTCGAAGCCTGCCGCCGCCTTCCCGAGCCTTCTGCCGGGCCCTGGAGCAGCCGAGACGGCTCCTGGGCCCGGCAGTAGGCCTCGAAGCCTGCCGCCGCCTTCCCGAGCCTTCTGCCGGGCCCTGGAGCAGCCGAGACTGCTCCTGGGCACGGCAGTAGGCCTCGAAGCCTGCCGCCGCCTTCCCGAGCCTTCTGCCGGGCCCTGGAGCAGCCGAGACTGCTCCTGGGCCCGGCAGTAGGCCTCGAAGCCTGCTGCCGCCTTCCCGAGCCTTCTGCCGGGCCCTGGAGCAGCCGAGACTGCTCCTGGGCCCGGCAGTAGGCCGCAGAGCCCTCCGCCCCCGTCCAGAGCCTTCTGCCAGGCCCTGGGGCAGCCGAGCCTGCCCCTGGGCCCAGCAGAAGGTCCCAAGGCCACCTACCTTACTCTGTTCCTCCCTTCCTCCCAGCATTCCCTTTGTCCTTCCCTTCCTCCCTCCCTCTCTTCCATCTGCCTCTTTCTGGCTACCTGTTTCTCTCCCTCTTCTTCTGTCTCTATCTTCCTCCCTTTCTTTATGTCTTTCTGTCTCTCTTTCTCCTTTTCCTCCTTCCTTTGTCCCATCCTTGCCCCACCCACCCATCATGCTAGGGCCCGCTGTATTTTGGCCACAGCGGGCTTAATATCTAGTATTTAAATAATACGGTACCAGTAAGTACTTGCTCCACCCAGCAATTTGTGAGCCACAATTTAAAGAAAATACAGTCCTAGTGGTGCCCAATTTTGCTTCATTCCAGCTCCACATAGGATTTATTTGGTAAAACTGCAAAGAGTTTCTTAATCAGAAGGAATTTTGCATATTTGGGAGTGGGTTCTGTAACTACAGGCTGCCAAGTTCCAGACTGAAGACAGGGCTGGATACAGTGCGCTTGGAGTAAACCTAAGCTGACCAGGCATCCCAATAATGGCGGGACCTTCCTGCCTTTGGTGTAAAAGTCCCACGTCCCACCGGAGTTTCCCAAAGTCCCGCTTCCTTGCTGCCACCGCCTGCCTCTTGCTGCCGCCTCTTGCCGCAGCCATGGCTCAGCCTCCGCCTCCACCTGCCTCTTACTGCGGTGTCATAGCCCAGCCAGAGCTCCCTCTCTGCCTCCCTCCCTCCCTGCCCCCCAGCAGTGGCACTCTGTCCTGGCCGGCCCTCTGGCTGGCCTGCGCAGGCACGCCAGGCAGAGGCCTGTCCTCGGTCCCACCTGACCTGCACCAACCGCGCAGGTGGGAAACTGACGGGCTCACAGGAAACGTGTTCAGGAGGTGACAGTGAGCCCAGACGGAGGGAGGGAGGGCTGCTGCCACATCCCACCTTTCCTCCCTTCAAATCTGGTCACCTTAAGTAAACCCAAAAAGGCCAGTAAAAGAGGGAATGACTTTTTTTTTACTTCATAGTATTCGATACTGCTTGTAATGGAGAGAATGCTCAGAATAACGTAGTTCTAGGAAGAAATTGCATACTTCTTGTGTTGGTACTGTTATTAGATTGTGCTACTGTAGGCTCAATTTTCTCCATTGCTTTCTGTTTCTAGCTACCCAGGAATCCATGGGTGGGGAGAATGCTCTAAAATACTACAATATCAGTTGCACCCAATATATTTGGTTCACACTGCTGAGGATAAGTGGACAAGCAAGTCTGTGCCCAGTGAACTTGTAATGCCTGGAGTAGTGCCTTACAGAGGAAATTTCAGTTACCAATAGGAAATTTCAGTTACCATAGCAATGGAATCAGTAGTGCTATTAAGGTGACATTTGGGGCAGAAGTGAGTAGTCACAGCACAGTAGGGTCCTCCCAATGCAGCAAGCTGTAACTAGCAGATTGCAGCAGAAGTTCCCTGTGCTGTTAGACCAGGTATATGCTGTAATCATCACTCCTACAGCTGCCTGAGAACCCTGTCTACACATGTTTTGTGTGACCATCTGAGGAGTTGGGAAGCTGAAGACCAAACAAAGAACTCTTCTCATCAGAGTGTTCTGGACAGCAAGGGTAGCTGAGATGGGGGGGGGGGGACTGAAAACCCAGGTGAGTCAAACTTCCCAGGCACATTATTTGATATGAGCTTTGAGGATTTCCATTTCATCTACCAAGGTGTCACTCCCCCCTCTTAAAGCCATGGGTCCATAGGAAGCAGGGAATAGGGCATTTTTTCCAGATCACAGCACTATCTAGTCATACATGGTTGAAAAAGTTGAAGTTAGTTGGGAAATAATACCAATTCTATTTCCTCTGCTTTCACAACTCCTTGTTCCTTATTTAGATAGTTTGTATGGGGGGGTTATGACCTGGACATTTTCATTAACTTAAATTCATTGTACTTTAGTTCATATGTAGAGACTTTGAATCACATGTGGAGATTGTAAACAACGTGGAATAGAACAGATAGAGCTTTGGGTCATACCCATAGTTTCCCTTAGTTTGTCGGGTCCATTATGATCAGCATTGGTGGTGGGTTAAAAAGGGCCTCTGAAAGAGGCTTTAGTGGCTCATGAATTTCTACACTAGGTGTGATCAGACTGTTTATCTTTGCATGACACAAAGTACATTCTATGAGGAAAAAAGAATTAAATTCTGCACTATGAGGAGACAAACAGGAACCCACAAGGACTTGCATAATGAATCCCCCCCCCCACACACACACTGATTCTTCATTTCCCTACAGTCTTCATAGCCTCTCCTTTCCTGCCTCCTCTCCTTTTCATACACCACCCAGCCTCTCTCCATCTTCCCCCCATCAGTTTTCTGCCTTAATCTCCTGGCACCCTCCAGGGAACCTGAAAGGGACACCTTTTTTCCCATCTTAGCTTTTCCACATTACATCCTCTTTCCTTCCACCTGGCTACCCCCATATCCTCTCCTTTCTCTTCTTGAGACCCACCTACTGTCATGAACTGTAGGCTGGTCCAGCTGACCATAAGAGACCCCTCATAGAGAACTGCTTCATACACATGTGGTGCAAATAAATCAGTCTTTATTGAGGGATTCCATGGGATGAAGCAAGACAGAGCTTGGCAGGAACAGGAACATTGACAGAGACAAGCACAGGTAGCCACCTCAGGCCTATATATAGGAGGTTAGTTTAAGTGGGAGAAATTGTTCTCATAGAGAAGGCTTTTGATCTAAAAGGTGCAAATTCAGGAGGCTATCAGTCTGTGCCTCCTGCCATCCCTGGCAGTAAATTTCCAACCCCTACTATGTGAACCAAGGACAAAGATAGATAAGAGAGAGCTCTTTGCAGCAGGGGTCTACTGGTCATAAACCGTGGGATGGAGGAGGAGCGTGAAGGTACAGAAAAACAACAGGAATGTGAGGTTAGGGATGGGTGAAAGACCCACAGGCCCATCAAACCTTTAAGTTAACACTACCAAGGAGATCAGGAGGGCAAATATGACACCTACCGAACTTCATCGACCCCTGCATCTTCAGATATATTTATTATTCAGTTTCTCCCCAATGGGAATCAAAGCACCATACATAGTCTTCCTTTCCTCCATTTTATCCTCAGAACCAACCTGTGAGCAGGTGGTAAAGACAGTGGTACAGGCAGTGAAAAACCCTGGGAAACGGCACTTTCCCCACCCCACCTTGGTCCCAATCTCAATGGAGGGAGGGAGCGAGAAAGCAGCAGTCTGTCTAACCCTGACCCTCCTTCCCTGCATAACCAAATGGTGCTGCTTTCCTCACTTCAAAAAGGTCTCCTTAATCTCATGTAGGTCCTGCCTCCCTCAGCTCAGCTGGCACTACCTTGCCCTGCATAAGCCTCAGCCAGGCACCATACTCAGCCTTGATTTCCATGGAGCTCAGCCTTGCCAAACCTTACACAGGGCTCCGCTGGGCCAGGTGCCACCATCTTCTTCACCTCACCTTGTACAGGAGCCACCATCTGCCTCACCTAATGCAGAGCTCGGCCTGGGTGTTACCATCTGTTTCACCTTGCACAAATTATAGTTGGGTGCCAGCGTCTGTCTTACCTTGAGTGGGCTGAGACATGTGCTGCCATATCATGGGGCTCCAGCAGGCCAGGCTCTGTTTCTTTTGCTGTATCTCAACCTGGCTGGGTACTATCTCTCCTGCCTTAGGTAGGCTTGGGTGGATCAGGCTTAGCTGTTCTGTCAGAGGGCTGGTAGAGAGGGTGAAGCTATCAGTCCACTGGGAGGCATTCATCTGCTCTTTTTGGTCTATCTTGGTCCTCACTGTAAGGTAGGCTGAGAATGTGTAACTGACCCAAGTTCACCCAGTGAGTTTCCAGGACAGAATGGCTAACTGAGATCCTGGTCTGAAAGTCTAAACACTATACCATACTGGCTTTTGTAAAGTGGCTGCTTTGAATATTAGTAAGCACCTAGGTGAGTCATCCAATCATGTGGCATTAAGTTGGCTAGTGGTTCCTAATGGACTCTGTCCTAGTGAGTCCTCCTTCATTGGACAAAACAGCCTCTCTCCCTGGCTTTTACTGACCAAAACTAAGCCTGCCTTGGTTGCCTAGCAACAACCACTGACAGCATATGTTCCTTAAAGCTACAGGCATTGTTTTATCAGATTTGTAAAAAAGCTCCATCTTGTCAGATCATGGATCCAATCCCCAGATTTTTTAGTATTTTCAGATTCTGCCAACTTTCCTGTTAGAATATAGATCATAGAATGAAACCAGTGCTATATAGTGGTTAGAATAGACTAGGATTTAGGAGACCCAAGTTTGAATCTGCACTTTGCCGTGGAAGCTTGCTGGGAAGCCTTCAACCAGTTACAGGGTTATTCTTATAGTAATTAAAATATATATATATATGGAGTGCCCTTCAGGCTTGTAGAATACTCTAGGCTATCTTACCTCCATCTTTACTGCAACCTTTGGTAGCAACAAGTACAGCATAATTGAACATATAGTAGCAAAAGTTTTCCATTTAAGCCCTAAAAGTTCTCCTGAAAATAAACTATCCAAGGTTAGCAAAAATAAATAAATAAAAGAAATCAAGCTTTTGGGATGAGAGAATTGCTGCCAATATCTCAAACTAGCGATATTACATATCAGCAAATGCTGGTACCCTTGGATAATGGTCTAAAACAAACAACAGACTGTAGAGGCCAATGGTTCAAATCCTTTCATTTCTGTTAAACTTATATATGATGAATACCTTAAAATCTCAACTATCATTAAAGAGAAGGTAGAAGTTTGCAATTCTACCCATGATACATTCTTCATAAATGTGAAACACAGCTGAACTTCCCTGAAGCTATATGAGTTGCAGCTATCAAAACATACCTGACACAATAACAGATGTTTTTATTCTATTAAGAATTCTCAGAGGGAACTGAAAAGAAGTTTAATGCCTTCAAGCAGTTGTCCTTTTCTTTTCAGTATCAGTTTTACAAAATACCATGTGAAATCAGTTATTTCCCAACATGTATTAAGTCACGCTGAGATCATTCCCTTGTTTTTAGTCTGTCACATTAGGCATTGTACAATTATAAAAAGGTCATTAGCATGAGTAAAGTAGATATATTACTCAGCTTTTATCTCTGATTCTTCTGTTCCACTCAGTTACTTCAGCATTTAAAGCCATGCTCTACTACATTTCTGAATCTCACCAGGCCAACATCTTAATCTAACAGGGCAGGTGAGCGAATGTATTGATCTGAAGATGTTGCACTTTTTATTCACACAACGTATTTGACAAGGTCTTCTAATAGCCTGCACAGCCTAAATCCTGCTTCCTTCTGTATTTTGAATTTAATACTTCTTTTCAGCTCAATTAATTATATATTGTAAAGGAAGTTGGCTTCCTTGTAAACTAAGCTGGGTCAGTAGTTGGAAGGGAGACCACCAAGGAAGACTGCAGGGGAAGGCAGTCCTCACCTTGAAAGTCTATTGCTGGGGTCCACATAAATTGGCTGTGACTTGACAGCAATTTATACACACAAAATCATCATATATTATAATTCCACAAAATCTGTTTTGTTATGTGTGAAACCTGCACCTTCCTTTCCACAGATTCATCACTGTAATCTCATGCGCAGGTTGTTGTTGTTGTTGTTGTTGTTGTTGTTAGGTGTGAAGTCATATCCAACCCATCACGACCCCATGGACAATGATCCTCCAGGCCTTCCTGTCTTCTACCATTCCCCGGAGTCCATTTAAGTTTTCACCGACTGCTTCAGTGACTCCATCCAGCCACCTCATTCTGTCGTCCCCTTCTTCTTTTGCCCTCGATTGCTCCCAGCATTAGGCTCTTCTCCAGGGAGTCCTTCCTTCTCATGAGGTGGCCAAAGTATTTGAGTTTCACATGCACAGGTGATGATTAGGAGATCTACATCATTGGTAAACCTATTTTATATTTAGCTGTGTAATAATAATAGTAGTCATTAGTATTTCTATAACATTTTCAGCATTCACAGCATTTACACACCTTATAAAATCTCCATCAGTTAGACCAGTGTTATTACACGATGAGAAGATGTGAAGCTGAGAGGAAGTGACTTGCCCAAGTCTTTCAGCGGCTTTGTGACAGATCTGAACAAGCAATCTGACAAATCCAGCTCCTTCCACAGCTGTCCCCCCATCAGTGTTCCTCATTTAAAAGTGTAACCATCTCTATGCACATTTGTAATTCAGATCTGAAACAGCCTTCTAGGTAACAGTGAGTATGTAATTTTCTGATCAGAAGCCAAAGACCGTGGACATCTACAGCAGCTCTTATTAATGACTACGGGGGGTGGGGAAACATAGGCTTTACTATTTCCCTTAATTCAGCTTGATTTCAAATTCTATACTAGATTCATAAATGAAAGGTAAACAATTAAAAGGTAAACAATTGAAAAAAGGACATTACCAAGAAAATAATGAAATATATATTCAAAGTTCTAATACAATACACACTGAGCTCTAGTCACTCTTAGATCTATATTCTCTCTCTGTGTGTGTGTGTGTGCATGAAGTATTCTCATGCTATTTCTGACTTATGGCAACACATGAATTAATGACCTCCCAAACATCCCACTATTATCAGACTCACTTTTATTGAATCACTTCATCATATATTGGGACTGCCTCTTTTCCTGCTGCCTTCAGGTTTTCCAGCCATTATTGCATTTTCCAGTGACACTTGTCTTCTCATAATGTAACCAAAGTATGGCAGCCATAGTTCAATCATTTTAGCTTCTAGGGAAAGTTCAGGTTTGGTCTAGAACACACGCAATTGTCATTTTGGTGGTCCTTGGTATCCATAAAACTCCCCTCCAAAGTTACATTTTAAATTAATCCACTTTCTTCCTGTCAGCTTTCTTCACTATCCAACTTTTACACTCATACATACTAATGGGAAATACTAATGTATGAATTATCTTGATTATGGCTGCTAGTGACACATCTTTACACTTAAGGTTCTTTTCTATTTTCTTGGTGGCTGCCCTTCCCAATCTCAATCACTTTCTGATTTATTTGGCTATAGTCACTCTTTTGGTTGACGATGGAGCCAAAGAACAGAAAATCTTGAACCCTTTCAATTTATTCACCGTTAACCATAAAGTTGTGTGACACCTCAATAGTAATTAATTTTGTCTTCTTGATATTCAGTTACTCCTTTGGCACTTTCTGCTTTAACCTTGAGCAGTAGTCATTTTAACTTTTCATTCTTTTCTGCCAGAAATGTGTGTCATCTATGTATCTCAACTTTTTAATGTTCTTATCACCAGTTTTTACTCCACCCCTTCCTCTAAATCTAATCCAGTTTTCCTTATGACAAATTCTGCATATAGACGGAACATAAGGAAGTAAAATACATCCTTGTCTAAAAGCTCTGCCAACTGGAAACTATTCTGTTTCTGCATATTCTGTCCTGACAGTATATAGGTTGGGCATTAAAATAATCAGATGTTACAGCACACCCATTTCTTTTAAAAACAACTATAGAGTTTCACGATCCACATAGTCAAAGCTTTGCTATAATCTCTGAAACACAAGCTGTTTTCCTTCTGAAATTATATTGTATGCTCTAGTAAACAATGTAAATCTGCAATATGATTGCTAATGCCTCTTTCTGAATCCAGCTTGAATATTTGGCATTTTTTGTTCAATATATGGTAACGGTCTTTGTTGTAAAATTTTGAGTGTAAATTACATTCATTACTTGTGTAAGAAATGAATGCAATGGTCTACCTATTTGTTGGCAGATTCTTGTTAAGATTCTGATGGATTTCATTTCTGTTGTTTGAATCAGCTCTATTGATATCCTGGTGATTTATTTCTCACTAGAATTTAAGCCCGTTGTGGCTGCCAGACAGCGGGCGCTAGAAGAAAGCCTCCTGGGCTCTGTCGCCCCAGCAGGTATGGGGGGGGGAGTGGGGGCGGCTTTCCCCAGCCCTGGGAGCAGGGATAGCTATGTGTACAGACCAGAGGTGCTAGGAAGGGTAGCAAGTGAGCTTGTAGTGTGTCTCCCTTCTCGTCTTCTGGGATTTCCTTTCTGTCTGTGTGATCTGTGTGATCTGGCGAAGTCTCCATGCTCCCTGTCTTTGTGTCTGGTTCCCCCCGACCCTTCTACCCAGCTACCTAGCCATGCCTGTATGTCCTGTGTGTCTCCCATCCCTGGCAATGCGGGCAAAGTGTTGTACTGTCAGTCCTCCTGCCGGTATTTCCCCCCGCGCGATATCTCCCTCTCTCTCCTGGCTTCCTTTGTATGTTCCTTGCGTGTTCCGTGTCCTTCTGTCTCTGGTGTCTGTCTCTGTATGTCTCACATCACCTGGATCTCTCCATCGGTGTGTGTGTCTGGGTGTGTGGCAGTGATATTTAATCGTATCCTTCCGGACAGCTGTGCTTGTTCGTGTTAATCCGGTGTGTCTGTCTGGTGTTCTGTCCCGGCGCATGGATATCAGCGTGTGTGTGTCCCAGCCCCCCCTCCAGGGGCCACGCTTGTAGCGGCTTACTGTGTGGGCGGCGGGGAGGCTGTCCTCGGTCCCTTCCCCGCAGCGGCCAGAGTCATGGGGGTGAGGCTCGGGCCGGGCCCGGCCAGGGTATTCCTCCTCAAAGGACGTAGCGTGGCGGCAGCAGCATGGCCGGGGTTGGCAAGGTTAGGCGGGGCGTGTCTGAGGGGCTGTCGTCGGAGGTGCGGGCGGTGCTGTGGGCAGGCGCTGCAGCGGCAGGTGGCTGTGCGGGCCGCTCCTGGGCACATGTGGCGGGGCCAGTAGTCACAGAGGAGGAGGCGGCGGCCGGGCGTGGGAGCGACTGGCGAGGCGTGAGGCAATGGAGGAAATGGCGGCTGGTGTGCGGTTGCAAGCAAGGTGAAAGGGGGGCGGATCGGGAGGCGCTTTGCGCCTCCCGATTAGGCAGTCCAGCAGCAAGGGGCCAATAGCGAGGCGCGCTGCGTACGGCTCGCAATTGGTCCGTTGGCGCTGGACTGGCAATTGGAGGGCCCAATCTGGCCCTCCAATTGTCAGTCCGGGGAAAGGGGCCTATCGGCACCCTTCCTCATTATGGACAGGGCCCACCCTCGGGGCCCTTAGCAAAATATTTAATCCGCTTCGCGGGTTAAAGATAATTGCTCTCAGTGAAGTTTTCACTTTACTTTCTAAACTTAGAGGTTCTT
The DNA here is from genome assembly GCF_049243985.1 of Paroedura picta. Lineage (NCBI taxonomy): Eukaryota > Metazoa > Chordata > Lepidosauria > Squamata > Gekkonidae > Paroedura > Paroedura picta. Next base: position 73,703,775 of record NC_135373.1, on the reverse strand, counting down.
CGTCAAAAGATTCTTCTCTGAAGAAATCTGTCATCCTTTCATCTCTTCTGTATAATTCTTCAGTATATTATTCCTATCTTTATTTTGTCCAGTTCATGTATTTCCACATTAATCTTTCAGCAGAGATTAAATCAGAGTCCAGTAGCACCTTTAAGACCAACAAAGATTTATTCAAGGCATGAGCTTCCGAGTGCAAGCACTCTTCCTCTAAGAACTGACTTCCTGGGTTGCCTCTGTTGCGGCTGCCCTTTCAGCCTCCTCCCAGCCCCGCACGCACCAATTATGTTTTAAATTTCCTTTTGATTTCTAGATCTTGTGGAACAGAACTCTTGTTCTTTTTGTTGTTGCTGTTCTCTTTCATTTCTTTACACTGGTCATTAAAAGTGCAAGTCCCTGGAATGCTGCATTTAGACTTCTAGCTCTGTTTTGTCATCTTTGATTTTGTATTGTTATTATTATGAGTATTTAATTTGTTATCCTCTACTCCTGATACGGCTCATGACGAGTTACAGATGCCCCGTGAAAAGCCCCATTAAAGGTAAAGGTATTCCCTGTGCAAGCACCGAGTCATATCTGACCCTTGGGGTGACGCTCTCTAGCGTTTTCATGGCAGAGTCAATACAGGGTGGTTTGCCAGTGCCTTCCCCAGTCATTACCGTTTGCCCCCCAGCAAGCTGGGTACTCATTTTACCGACCCCGGAAGGATGAAAGGCTGAGTCAACCTTGAACCGGCTGCTGGGATTGAACTCCCAGCCTCATGGGCAAAGCTTTCAGATGGCTGCCTTACCACTCTGCGCCACAAGAGGCTCATTTGAAAAACCCCATTAAAATGGACGCAAAATATAAGATATAAACAAACAACATGGTGGAAACGTCCCCCCCCTCCCCACTACATCCCTACCTCTAGAGGGAAGAGGAAGGAGAGACAAGATAACCAGAGTTGCATCTCTTCTGCTGCATTTTGTGCTCCTAGTGCAAATTTTCCAACAATATTTGGTTCTATTTTGTTTTCCACTTTTGCATTCCTATCACTTATAATTATTCAAACATCTTGTTTAAGCGTGTGATGTGTTTCTTCCTGGCCACTTGCATAAAAGCTTTCAATTTCTCCCTCTTCAGCATTTGGAGTTGAGGGGTAAACTGAATTGGTGGCTGACAGGCTTCCTATGAAGTCTGATTGATAATATTCAACCTGAATTTGCCTCACTAATAGAGCAGCTGTTTATTTTTCTGTGTTTTTCATTCCCACAAGTAAAACATTTTGTAGTTTTCTGACAGAAAATGTCCAACTCCAGTCCACTTTAGCTCACTCACTTCTTTCTGGGATTGCAATATTTAAACTTCAATTTCTCATTTTATACTCTCAAGTTTATCTTCTCATATTTCATGTTTCTGTTATATGTGCTGAAAAGCTCTGGACTTTCCTTTTTTATCCATTCACATTAACAACCAAACATCCTTTTGGTTTTAATCCAGCTGTATCATTAAGAACAGCATTACATGTAGTTTTCTTCTGCTCTTCTCCAGTAGCTAACCGAGAGCTATCCAATCTGAGGTCCTGTCTTCTAGCATGGCATCGTTTTATTTTTACTTTGAGTTGTCTCATTTTGGATTGTCTAGCATAGAATTTTGTATGAGATTATCAGAAATGGTTTATCAATGCTGTCTTCTTTGCTGTACTTCACAGTTAGCAACAGTGATACTGCTATTGTCTATAACAGATCCAGTGTCACCTTTCACTACTGCTGTTTTCCAGTAGCTACCCCTCAAATTCCACTACCATCATCACTGTTGGTACAGTCTGTCCTTGTCTGTTGATTTGGCCACGGATTCCTGAAAGGAGCAGATGCATCATACTCTGTTGTCTCAGCTGTAATTATTCTAGTTTTAGAAACTCTGCTAGGAATTTAGCCTCCTGACAAGAGTCTAATCTCTTTATGGTATTGCTCTCAGCTTTGCTGACATACACAAATCCCCCAGCATGTTAAGTTGTGCTTTGTGCTTTCACGTTATTATGTTCTTCCCTTGGTACTCCCCCAGTACTTCAGATTATTTGGAATTTGAAAAGAAATCAGGAGAAAAGGTGATGACACTTTCAACATGGCACTGATGTACCAAACAAGGGGAATATGGGGGGGGGGGTGATTTGATTCAGCCAAGCCTAAAAGTTGAATCAATGCTGATGGGGGGGGGGAGTTTGGCATTTCCTAAGATAACCCACAATTCTCCCATTCCAAACATGACCCAGATTGCTAAAACCCTAATCATTTTGGGTTTTTATTCAGGTTTCCCAAATTGATTTGGCTCCATTATAAGCTATGGAGCCATTAAAGTCAAAGGGATATCTAGCCTAAGTCTATTCAATGATCTGGTGGGGATGGGGTTTGAGGTAGCAGCACCAAATTTGCAGCATAGCTGCTGGAGCCTCTCTTCAAGAAAACTCCCAAGTTTTAAAAATATCAGACCGTGGGATTCCACTTTTATGGGTGCCCAAAGGTATCACCATCTTCCAGAGTTTCTATTATGAGGGCGGGGGGAATAACAAGGCAATACAAGCCCTACAGAACGTCCCAGAGAATCTCAGTCAAAAAGAAGGGGGGCATTTTTGCAAGGCAAGCCCAGCAACAGGAGCAGTGCAATACTGCCTAGCAGAACCAGCACCACTGTGGCAGGGCCAACCCAACAGGGCTAAAGTCACATACGAGAATCCCTGAAGTAGACAATGAAAGGGAAGGACCATTTGTGCAAGAGGGTGTTGCAAATCCAGAATGCTTACATTTGAATAGTGTTCAGATCCATTTCCTAAAGGTTTTGCCTACAGGAAGCTTTCATTGATCAACCTTTGTATTACACTTCTCCCTCCAAGTTTAATGTATAATGACAGCCTAGTTGTTGACTATATGGCACAGATTGAAGTCTAATGCAAAGATTTTAGCTTCAGCAATTTTCATCAAAAGCACAATCAAAAAGCTGATGTCACATTTCCAGGAACTGTCACTGACAAACTCAATCGCCTTAAACATATTGCTGTGAGAAAAGAACAACGAGGATAGAAATGATTTCTGTACTAAACTATTTTGAACAGACTGTGCATACAAATTACAAAATACATCTACATCCATCAACAGCTTTTTTTGGTTTAGCTCCTCCTTTTAGATGAACCAACAATGGGCTACTGGCTGGAAAAAAAGAAGTACATATCTTGCCAAATCACAGTGAATCAAAACAGCTCTGAAGTTGCCATACAGAACACTGCTCAGGAATTCTGTAAAGCACAATCATTACCACACTCAAACATCTACCAGTGTCTGTTTATTAAATTATAAAAAATGCTTGCAATAAAAGTTTGTGCCTGTTTCATATGTGTGTTGGTATTCTTTCCTCCCTTCTTGCTCCCAAAAATTCTTTAGTCAAGAAAGAACTATTTTAGAATTGAATAACACTCTGCATCTAGAGAGGAAACTACAAGTTGAGGATCTCTTGCTTGCCACAACTTCATCCCTTGGACCTGAAAACAGACAAGGAGAAAAAGGCTCCAGATAGGATGCTGCAGGAGGTTATGGATTAGATGAGAAGCACAGAACTGGCTAATTCATTCTGAGCAGCGTTGCCTAAAACAGCACCAGCAGCTGAATGATGGCAGGCAAAGAGTTTGGATGGTACATGCCTACCCGGCTATCTTCAGTCATCATCACTTCATTGTACCTTTGATGGAAGAAAAGGTGGCCCTGGGAATGCTGAATTAATGTCCCCATTATGTTATACTTAAGCAGTCTGTGTTGTACAGATGATTTATAGCACCAGATTAACTTGTATTCAGGTATCTGCCAGAAAATACTAACATCATTCAGTTACCCCAATATATGCGAACACCCAGTGGCAGCCCAGCGCAGCCACCACCATGCAGAATGGGTCCCAGTAAAGCAAATACCAGCTCCTGGGCTCTTTCAGGTTTGGAAAACCCTCTCTCCTTCCACCACAATCCCAATCCCAATGAGGTTCTCACATATCTTAAAATGTATGATTAGAAAACTCTACTATCTATAGAAGATTTGACCCCAAGATCTGAGGATACTTTTTTTTTTGTACTAGATAGTTGATAGGCCATTCCTCAGCTGTATCAAGATGGTATTCAAGATTTTACTAAGCTTTCTGGCTGGACATGTTCTGAAAGAAAATAATTACCTATTTATCTTTTCCTACAGTTATAAGCAAGGAACCCTCAGGGATTTATAGGGGGAAAGAAAGCCATTTTCATTAGCCCTTGCTTCTTTCCCTCTTGCAATACTCCCTAATCCTCCCATGGCCTTTCTTGCCTTTCCCTTTCCAGCCATTCCTTGACCCCAAGCTACCCGGAAGACGTTGTTGACCAGCTGATCAGGCTGGTTTGGGGCTTAACATGTTCAAGACATACACTCCCAAATATATTCCCAAAAGTTGCAAAACAGCTCCACAGATTTCATTGGGCAGTTGATAAAGGTTTGTATGGATATAAAAGGCAGTCCTGAATCTTCAATCCCTTTCTCTCCCAATCATAGCTCCCCATATCCTTTGATGATTTCTATCCCCTTCATCTGGCACTAATCTTTGGAATCATTGGGGGTAATTATGTCAAACAAAAATGCCATCTGAATGGCATGTTTTTCTTTAGTAAGGACTACACGTGTACCAACATCAATTTTTAATGGTGGGGGAGTAAGTGGGTTAACCCACAAATCAGATTTTTGTTTATGGTGGGGAGATACCCCATCCCATGATATTTTAACCAATATTGTGAGGACAGAATCAGAAGTAGATACATAATCATCAACAACTGTGCAAAAGTAGTTGTAGAATGTCATATCACGTAATTTTTTCAGAGGCGTTTTGGAATAATGTTCAAATCCATTTCCAATTTCAATGTCATACAAATAATGATCTGAGAAAAAGTATGATAGACACTTATGCGATTAAAAAAGGAAAATTAAGCAACAAGAGTTATAAAAGAAAAATGCATGGGATTAAGATATGAACTTCAAAGGCACTGCTGAATCGAACAATGATGATTCTACTATTCATTGTTCCTTGACTTACTGTAAGACAAAAATGTTTCACTTCATCTTGTAATGCTTTCATAAACTGAAAATAAATTAACTACTTAATTTCCTTCTCTAAAGAATGACTTCCTTTCCTTTAAGATGCCAAAGTACTCTTAAAATGTTGATCTGCTAACAAATGCTACGATTTGAAGTATGCAATTACATCGATAAGTACAAATAGGTGTGAACAGCAGTACAGTCTTTGGAATAAGTAATTAGTAGAGTATCATTTCAGGTTGGATATAGTCCAGATTACAGTGCAATGAGGGGGGAGAAAACAGCTGTGGGGGGAACTAACCTTTAGAACATTATTAGAATATTGGTTGTGACTGCTTTCCTAGAGTTCAGTCTTCCATATCTGGAACAGCTTCACTGTATAATATAAAAAGCTAAGGCCAAGGTGGGCGGAGAGTGGGCAGGGCCCGTCCAATATTTGGACCAATAGGGAGGCAACACAGCCCGCACCAGCCCTTTTCACCCCAGGGCTGTTCTAACTGTCATGTCCAACTACTTCACTCACTTTGCCTCAGACCACTGACACAGCTGGCAGGTGGCTGGTGAGTGCCCTCCCCCCTCCCTTCAGGCCTGCTGTGAAGGAGCCTCTAACAGCCCCTGACTGAGGAAAGGGAGGCATTTCCAAGAGCAATGCAGGGGAGTCTGTAGGGGTACTTGTACTTTCCTTTTGAGGGGGGGGAGAGAAAGCTTTCCTCTTCTGCCAAACAGCTGGCTGGCAGGGAGGCCACACAAAAGTCCCTTCTCACTTAAAATACTGCTCTGGCTGGCCTCGCTGCTAAAGGAAGGAGGCAGCCAAGCAACTCTCTGTAGATTTGAGGCCTACCACACAGTGTTGTTGTGCAGATGAAACTGGAGGCTGTTGTGTAGGTTCTTTTGCCTCCTGTTTCATCAGCACAACAACCCTGTGCAGTAGGCCTCAAGTATTTCAACTCAACAACAACCTATAAATGTTTCTTCTCCACAACCCTGTCCAAACTCCAAAGCAGTCCTTTCTGCTTGGGGAGCGGATCTTTATAGTTTGCAGAACTGTAATTCCAGGAGCTCTCCAGGCCTCACCTGGAGGTTGGCTTCAAAATCGTTCAATGGTTCAGAATCCAGCCTCCAAAATAGCCATTTTTGCCTGCAGCACTGATCATTACAATCTAGAGGTGAGCAGCAATCTAGAGACAATGGTACAGGCTTGCAGACTGTGGTTGGGGGGGAGGGACTGGTGCAGGTGTGTCCCTCCTGGGCTATGGGCTATGGACAGGCCTTGCCAGCAACTGTTTGTATTCTGGATCATAGACTGACAGATCAGCATCAGTCCTGTGAGTCTGGAAAGTGCAGTAAGATCTAAATGAAGAATATTTACAGCCTCAAACTGTAAATAATGAGCAAGTAAATAGCTGGAGAAACATAGGAAACAAAGTGACTTTTTTTCAAGCTTGGCCTGGTAAATTAAAACAAACAAACAAACAAAAACAGTATTTGCCAGGAAGGTCCTTAGAACTCAAAGGCATAAGTGGCCCAGAATTTCAAGTGAAATTAGTTTTACAGGAAAGTAGACAGTGAAACCTTGGGGGAAACTAGGTGATTCACTTTTATTAGGCAATAGTTTAGCCCTGTGGACAACAACAGGGACTTCAGTTGCCAGCAGTAGGCCTCAGGTTTCAGAAGGGTAGACATCACCAGCCAAGCAACCAAGGGGTATCTGGGGCCACTTGCATTCCTTTTGAAGGGATGCATATGAGGGGAGAGAGCTTTCCCTTCAGCCTAACTTCCTGGAGATGAGCTGTACCTCCAGGGAATTCTTACATCCCACCTGGATTCTCACATCTCACATCCCACTGAGGCTTCCCTAAACCTCAGTGGGATACAATATTACACAGTCACCCCTCCAAAGCAGCCATTTTTGCCTGCAGAGCTGATCTTTATAGTGTGGAGATGAGCAGCAATTCCAGGAGATCTCCAGGGCCCACCTGGAGGTTGGTTGTCCCTGGTCTGAACATATTTCTTGAAGTCTGGAAGTGGGTCTTAAAAGTGTGTAATATCCCCACAACCACCTAGCACCCTCTGACTTATTTCAGGTCAAGCAGAGAGGAGGTAAAGTTGCCAGATTGGTGTAGGTTCATGTTCTGGAATTCAACACTACCTAGGTGTGCATAAACCTGACTAAGGTCAAAACTGATGTGCACAGAGAGACCTCCTCTTAGGGTTGCCATCTTCAAAGTGAGACTTGCTACCCCACCTCCCTCACGGGAAGTCTGCTATGGGGAGAGAAAGGGAAGGTGATTGAAAACTGCTTTGAGACACCTGAGGCCTGCTGGGTATCTGCAGGCCATTTCTAGTTCTCTCAGACCTCTCACAGCCCCACGTACCTCACAGGTTGTCTATTGTCGGGAGACAAAAGGAAAAGGTGTTTCTAAACCACTTTGAGACTCCTTTGGGTAGTAAACAGCATGGTATGAAAATCCAGCTCTTCTTCTAAGGAGCAACTGTGAAAGAAGCATGTGGGCATATAACATTTTATCAACTGTAAAAAAAAATGGAGACAGAAGGAGTAGGGCAGACACCTGCATACTGTGACTACCCCATGTGGATTAGGGCAGGGGAAGATTTCGGTGTCTGTAGCCTAATTCACACAAGAAGAGGAATGACGCAGAACTGGGAGGAATTGCTTGCCATGTAATCTCTCCCTAAGAAGAGTCTCCAGTCTGATTTTCCCTTCACATATCTGAAGACATGGCTCTGGATTCATCTGTAACCACTATGCCACCATTCCCAAAGGTCAATCCCCTCCCACACTCAACAAACATTCCAAACCACAGGTTCTTGTCACCCATCTCTCCACATCCATGCCCTCATTTGTCACCTCCTCCACCATGCCACCACAACCTCCAATGGAACCCACACATTCAACCCCATGCCCTTACAGACTGGACAAATCCTCCCCTTCCTCTTCCCACTGCCATGCTCTAGTGCCCGTTGTATTCCTGGATACAATGGGCTATTCCCCTAGTTATGTAATAAAAAGTGATTCAAATTCTTACGTGAAGAGGCTGTGGTTTATTGGTAGAACTGTTGTGTATGCAAAAGATCCCACTTTCAATCATTGGCATCTCCAGTTCAATGGATCAGGTTTTAGGTGATGTGAAAGACATTTGGAGACATTTGAGATTTGCTGATAGACAAGGAAGGCAAAACTGAACATGCATTCACACACAAAATCAGGAGGTATGACACAAAGTATGCAAGGAGAGAAAGACTACTCTTTCTAATTGGTGCTTTGAAAACAAGGGAAGTTTTTTCAGTGAGCCTCTGAAAATTTTATCAGAATCATAGAATCATAGGGTCAGAACATTAGTGCAAACAGCACACGTATTCGCCTGATATAATGAAATAATATAAAGTGCATAGCATGATATTTGTGTTCATTCACATCACATTCCAAAGGTCTACTCAAATGTGCTCAGCCTATTTGTGCATGAACTCCTGTATCCCATGAATCATGCCAGTGACATGTAACATGACCATGCCAAAGTCAATCACACCCCACCCTACACATGCTTCAGGTTGTGGGTTATGGCAGAGTACATATTTTTAAAGTAAATGTATGGCATCTTCATTGCCAACACATGACAAGGATTTACTGCCAGAATGTTAGGCTGAACTAGAATGTTATTCTACTCTATAAATACTAATATATTAGATGTATCTTCTGCTCACCTGGCTGGATAAAACTCCTAAATGAAAATGATTCCTGTTATAGCACAGGGTCCTGATTCAGACTAGGTTACTTTCCCCCTTTCTCTATGTGATTTCACAATTTGAGATACGGATGAAGTTCTTTGGCTTGCTGTGCAACACAGTGATTCAGAAAGCCCACCTCCAAAGTGAGCTGGGTGTTACAACAGTTGAATTCCTCTCTGGCTGAAGCTACATATGAAGCTACTCTATAGAGAATGTGACCATATCAAGGTCAATACTCTCTGCTCTGACTGCAGGGTCTCATACAGAGGTCTTTCTCATCACCTGCTTCCTTATCTCTTTCAATGGAAATGACAGAGGCTGAACTGAGACCTCCTTTTTGGATGCAAAGCAAATGCTTTACCACTGAGCCACAGTTCACTCAAGGAGTAAAATGGAAGGATTTCCTCTCCCCTTTTCAATAAGGGATATAAATTGGAGCAGGGTACAATAGGCATGGGAGAATTGAGGAGGGTGTTAGAACCTCATGGCACCTCTAACAGCTTCAGTGGCTATGCTACAATATTCCAATCTTTCCAAGACCTTGAACTGAACAAAAGATCTTTTGACAGCTGTATCCCGACTAAAATCTGAGATGAGTGATGGTGGTTAACATTGTTAAATGAAACCCTGTTATCAGAAGATAGACAAATTCCTTTTCCCTTTATGGAGATAAAAATAACAGTGAGAGCTGAGTGAGATTCAGTGTGCCATATACATTCTCTAAATTAGGAATTGGAAACTTATGGCCTCATAACCCATCCTAGCAACAGGGCATTCTCATGTGGTCTAGTTCCTCAGACTTTCTCTCTGTCCTAATTAGGGATGGACATGAACTGGTGCACAAACCAAATGTTGCCATGAAATAGGCCTGGTTCATGCTCTGGGTTTCAGATACCTCCTGTGAAAATCTCCCTTTCACTCTCCCCACTCCAAGGGGGTGGGGGTGAAACAGACTGCTGAAATGGCTGCCAGCTATTTCAGGCTAAAAGCAGACAGGCACACTCACCCCGCTGTCATGCTAAAATGGCTGCAAGCAATGATTTCACACCCTCCTGATTAGAAATGAGGGGAAGTGAAATGTACTGTTTAATGACTGCCAGCCATTTAAACCCTCCATTTTGAGAGAAGTAAAGCAGGCATTCCAGACTTACAGCAGGCAGGTGCCCCCACCCTGCTGTCTGGCTGGAATGGCTGCCAGCCATTTCAGGAGTCCCTTTTCCTTCCTCCCATTTAGAAAGTAGGGAGTGAAACAGACCACAGAAATGGATGCCAGCCATGATGCCTCTGCTTTCCAGCTGTGAGTTTTAAATGGCTGACAGACATTTAGAACCTCTGTTTTGCTCCCCCCTTCCAAACAGAGGAAAGTTAGATTCTGAAGATTGCTAAAGAGTTTTAAATATAAATGCCTTAAGAAAATCACTGCAAAATTTCTGCAATCCAAAGATTGATAACTGTGCCCAGCTTAATGTTCTTACGTCTCCAATGATTTAAAAGTTAACAGATGCATGTTGCTTATCTTGTACTAGGGGATAATTTCACTACTGACATGTAGAAATTAGTGCTGTCTGTTATACTAACCACCTGTCCACCAAAAATGAGAAATCTCAATTTTTAGGACCAGCTGTGAGTGCCAATAAGAGGAACTGGTATAAGGTATAATGAATGAAATACAAGACCTTTGAAGAATTCCAAATCCTCAGCTACCCTTGCACCTGAGGATACATCTGTTGGGCAGATTTATTTAAATGATTCTGTGCTAACAAAGTCACATCTTTCAGAACAAAGAAAACTAGAAAAAGTGCAATATTAGAGAATATTTTTCTAAGCTTTACTTGAAATAAAAACAAACTATAGCGTCTTCCAATACTTTAATCACCATCCTTTAATATCATCCAATTCTTTCCGATATGTAGTTTACATATCTCATTCTAAAATTAGATTACTATTAAGAGCATCAGTTCTCTGACAAAGGTTTCAGATGGTGTTCTGAAGGTACGTGATGCTGAAGCTAAGTAGGACTGACCCATATCTGGAAGGAGAAACCTCTTGGGAACACATTATGTATGCTATCTTACTTTCCGTAGAAGAAAGGCGGTGTCTAAAGTGCTTAAATAACATACAGCTATTCTACTTTCATCCATAAGGGGAAAGAATGAAAGTGGTAAATTAACATGTACAGTGTCATCAGAGCTCAAAAGCTAAGCAGAGTCAGCCTCCTTTAGCACTTGGATGGGACAAGGAGGTTCAGGGTTGCTGCACAGGCACAGGCAATGGTAAACCATCTCTGTTTGTCTCTTGCCTTGAAAACCATTTCAGCTATGACTAGAGAGTACTATTTCATGGACAGTATTTCATGATCCATTTTTCATCTCCCATGAACAACAATGATCCATTCATATGAGGAAGAACATTTTCAAAGTCTGTTTCTAAATGGTAAGAGGAAGTAACCTCTCATCCAACCCATACCTTGTCTGTCTGTCTGCCTATCCACACACCCATCCATCCATCCATCCATCCATCCATCCATCCATCCATCCATCCATCCATCCATCCATCCATCCGCCAATTTTTACCTTATAGGGACTCAAGGCAGCTAACAACATTCATAAAAACAGTTGTTCAAAAATTTAAAATGCCAATAAGCAGAAAAAAAACTAATCAAATGCTATCATAAATAAAACTGTCTTCAGCTGCCCCCTAAAGATAACGAATTAGGATGTAAGTTGCACCATCCTGGGGAAATTGTTTCATAACCTTGGGGCTGCCATGTACCCACCAGATGAGCTTCTTTGGTTGATGGGACAGTCAAGAGGTCCTCTCCCTGGAATCTTGGGGAGAAATATATGGGTAAAGATGATCTTTTGGATATCTCTGCATCAAGCCATGTAAGGCTTTAAAGGTCAAACCAACAGCTTTAATTCAGCTTGGGAGTGGACTGGAAGCCAGAGTAATTGCTGTAATATAGGGATCAAATGATCTTGGAAACTGGCTGCAAGCAGCAGACTAGAGGCAGCATTCTGTGCTAGCTGCAAACTCTCTTCAAGGATAGCCCCAACCACAGTGCATCACAATAATCCAACCTTGATATAACTAAGGTATAGATCACTGTGATCACAATTTTATCTATGTCCTTCTTGAAGCATTTGCCCCTACCATTCCCCTTCTACAGAGCTGCCCGACTTTATCCCTGAATAGAAAAAAAGTATGTCTTTGTTCCAAATAGGTATACCAGAGAGAGAACAGAATGCCGAGCAAACAGAAGCCATAACTCTGTATTCAGAAGCAACTAAGTCTTTCAAAACATGTCTGGTGGAAAGATTTGCACATCCTGAGTTAGTTACTTCAACAGAGGTTGTACCACTGTTTTAATGGTTTGTTCTTCTTATTTTAATTATATGCTGCCTCAAGCAGTACTTTGAAGTGGAAACCTAGAAATCACTTCAATAAATAAAACAAACAGGAATCCACCTTAGTTTGGTCAACTTTTCAGTTACAATGTTTGCCTCTATTCTCAGAACCCTCCCAACATTGCTTATTTGTCCTAGGGGAGGACCAAACTGTATGCCTCTATTTTTCTGATACCTATTGCAGTGGAGGAGGGCATGTATAGAATCACAGAATCATAGAATCATAGAGTTGGAGGGGGCCATACAGGCCATCTAGTGCAACCCCCTGCTCAACGCAGGATTGGCCCAAAGCATCCTAAAGCATCCAAGAAAAGTGTGTATCCAACCTTTGCTTGAAGACTGTCAGTGAGGGGGAGCTCAGCACCTCCTTAGGCAGCCTATTCCACTGCTGAACTACTCTGACTGTGAAAAACTTTTTCCTGATATCTAACCTATATCATTGTACTTGTAGTTTAAACCCATTACTGTGTGTCCTTTCCTCTGCAGCCAATGGGAACAGCATCCTGCCCTCCTTCAAATGACAACCTTTCAAATACTTAAAGAGGGCTATCATGTCCCCTCTAAACCTCCTTTTCTCCAGGCTGAACATTCCCAAGTCCCTCAACCTATCTTCATAGGTTGGCCCCAGATCATCCTTGTCACTCTCCTCTGTACCCTTTCAATTTTATCTATGTCCTTCTTGAAGCATTTGCCCCTACCATTCCCCTTCTACAGAGCTGCCTGCCTTTATCCCTGAATAGAAAAAAAAGTATGTCTTTGTTCCAAATAGGTATACCAGAGAGAGAACAGAATGCCGAGCAAACAGAAGCCATAACTCTGTATTCAGAAGCAACTAAGTCTTTCAAAACATGTCTGGTGGAAAGATTTGTGTTACTCTGCAGATATTTTAACATCTTGTCACTTACTCTCTCCCTCTCCTCTTCACTTTCTTTCCCCCCATCTAATATTCTTAGCCATATAGATAAAACCAATGTATTCAAACATGATACATTAAGTGTTGACTGCACTTAATTCTTCTATTTGGATTAGCTATTATAGCTATATTAATTTACAGAATATTTCTGTTTCATATTTTAATTAGTTAATATCATAATGTATTTCTCAATCAACATATTCTGCTTTCTATTTGGCCACACTCATGAAAGCCTCATCCTTCATTTAATCACTTCTGAAACAATCTTCGTCTAGCAAACATGCGGCTAGAGGGTAGCCATTTAAACACAGCAGGATTTCAGAGAAAGCTATTTTCACACAGCGCACAACTGAATATTACTAATACAAATGAACAGTTACATCACTGCAAACCATGACAAACATCATCCAGTTTCCAAAATATGCCTGTTACCAGCCAGTTGAACTTGTGCCTCAAAAATTTTAGAAAGCTTGTCCCTTATGTTATTAAGACATCACTAAGTCATGCTTATTTATAAAACTTTTAAAGAAACAATACAAGAATCCATAATATATTCTCAACAATCACTTTAATATAAAATATCTGCTTTCATAATTCTGCAGATTTATCAAACAGAATGTAATGGGGAAATTATAAAGGCCTTTATACTTCTTTGATACACATCTGTTTGGAATAGGACCAAGTTGTTTTTGCCCAGACGCAGAACACCTTTGCACATCACTGTGCACCATTTAATTGCCACAGACTGCCTGTTTGAATCTGGATGCTGATCATCAAAGCAGCAGATTGCATCTGATTGCCTGTTGGCAGAGGCATACTTTGGTGATGATGGCATTCAAAATTCCTAAAACACACTGGATGAGAGAGATAGGAAAGCTAGTGATCAATGGAAAACAGGAGGCTAGGCAATTTCCTGCTGCAACACAAATGTGACCATCTATTTAAAATGTTGAGAACTAACAATGTGCTCCTAAGCAGAGTGATATCATTTTAAATCCATTAACTACGGATTGGTATGAACTCGGAAAATGCGTGGGGACTTTTCTACTGCATCATGATCCTCACTTCCTGAACCATTTCATTTGGCTCCTAAAAGTTGGTTTGGCCATGCCATGAATCATAACGAACTTTCAGATCAGGTGGAAGGAGGAAATTAGGGAATGTCCTAAATGAACTAAAATGGATTTTCTAAGGGACTAAACCTTTTTCTAAGGGAATAAATTTACCACTCATAGAAAACCTGGTAAAATTATATAAATGTGGCATCTTTTACCTTATAGATTACAAAAAATGTACAGATTAAAGGACAAAGAAAACAGCTGCTGGTATTGTGACAAAGAGAGAGCTGACTTTTTCCACATGTGGTGGAAATATCCTACTACCCTTTTATATTGGGACAAAGTAATTCCAAATATATCAAATAAGGATACCCCAGATCCCAGAAATTATTGAATTATTTTCCAAAAATACAATCAGAGCAACTCTCTAGTAAGACTTAATTTTGCCAGATACTGGAAAGAAATCCCCAGACATGGTTACATGGTTTAACAACATCCATGAGCCTTTCTTATTAATTAATTTAACATATTTTAAGAATAAAGATATGGTAAAGTTAGATGAAACATGGAACCAGACATGTTCCAGAATGAGAGGTTTACTTGGGAAGTCTGAAACAGGCTGATGTAGAGGGAGAGTGGTCATAACATTTGGATTGTTGAGTGGTCATCATCATAGAGGGTTTATTATTGTTATTATATTATTATTATAATATTATTATTATTGTTATTGTTGTTATTATAATATTATTGTTGAAACAGTTTCCCTTTTTTCTTTTAAGTGCTTGATGGATGTTCATTTTGTTGGAGTGAGTATTTGGTGCATGTTTTATAAATAGCTTTTTTGGGGGGGTCTTGGACTTTGGATATTAGTTGTATGTCTTTTGATATGCATGTATGCATTTCAGTATATATGATTCAATTTTAAATATTTTTTTAATTTTAAAAAAACAGCCAAAGTTCACACATTTTAGTTCTTGAGTCAGTTCATGGCCAACCCTGTAAGTGGCATGTATGGGTTTAGAAATATAACTCTGCATACAAATGTACTGCAAGTGCTCAACTCCACCAACAAGGGATATGTGGGGCAGAATAAGCAATTATTGACAGATAGACACTAAGTTGCTCTGATTGAGAATGACAGACTTATGGTTATCAACCTCCTGCACAACAAAGTTATGTCCATGTCTGGCTATATTGGTTGCAACAGAACATTGAAGCATAACTTCTGGTATTACAAGTAGATTACAAGTAGATCGCAGGGCTAAGGCTTCCCGGGGCTTGCTGCGCCGCAGCCGGAGGCTCCGGGGTTGGTGCGCGGGCGTGGGCGGTAGGGCCGGTCCCTGGGGAATCCTTCATGGGGTGAAGGCTTCCCGGGGCCTCATATGGGGTGGTGGGAGGCTTCGAGTGGTGTGGGCGGCCGGCCCCCGCAAAGCCTTTGGGCCCCCCAACTAGACGCGCTCGGCAGAGCACATGGGGCTCGTTGGGGTGGGTTATGGGGCCGGGAAAGAGGCAGGGCCGGCGCGTCAGAGACGCAGCGGCCCTGGCTCTTCCCGTGCCTCGAAGCCTCTTGGGTGCAGCTCCCCCCCCAAGGAGGCAGCTCCTCGTTCCCATCCTGAAGCCTCTTTGCCGGCCGCTGTCAGCCGAGGAGGCGGCTTTGGGGCCGGCAAAGAGCGAGGTCTGGCGGCCCTCCCCTTCTCGTCGCCTGCTGGCCGAGGCCCTCAGTCTTGTCCGGGGGCAGGCTAGTAATGGCAGCGGTTGGCTGAAGGCGGCTGATGTTGGGGGGGTGAGCAGGTTGGGAGGCGCAAAGCGCCTCCCAATTCATCAGTCCGGGGGAAGGAGCCAATTGGCACCTTTCATCATCCCGGACAGGGCCCGCCCTCGGGGCCCTTACTGCTTTATTTTATCCGCTCCGCAGGAGTGGTTAAAGATGTTACATACTGTGCCCGTGGCTTGTGCTGAAATGTATACAGTGGTTTCACAAATCAAATAAATTATTTTTTTCATAATGAAATTTACAATGACAACCAAATTAATCGTTTTGCAAATACTATGTAGGATACTTCAGCACAAATAACATACATAAATATCAAGTCACTTAGCATTTCAGCCCCTCTCCCCACAATACCTTTTAAAAGACAAAGACTTCATGGTGAAAGATGGTTGCTGATTTTCTACAAAACACTGGCTCCAGTACCAGTCAAAAGTTGTAACTTCTGCTGAAAATGTAATTTAGTCACAGTGACCAATTTAAAAGCTTTGATGCCTGCCTTGGAAATAGAGGTCACCCAAAATTCTGCCCACAAGAACATATGAAAGCAATTTAATTGGATTGATTCCAATAAAATATAATACAATAAATGGTAAAGAAACATTCATATTAGATAGGATGGGGAAATTTAATTTGCATGATAGAAATTCACCAGTACCAAGAGTAGAGAAAATTGGAGAGAAATATGTGGAATAATATCTCCTTCAATGCTACAGCTGTGTTCCTGGAAAAATGAACTCTTAAGCTTTTGGCTTACCGCAGGGCCTGCAAAACGGAGCTCTTCTGCCAGGTCTATGGGTGAGGCTGAGTGGCCAGGTGGATCGATTCCCCCCCCATAGAAGCCATAGAAGCGGTGGTAGCGTATTCCATCAGCGCCCTCTCCCTTCCCCCCTCTTCCCCCCTTAGTGATGGTATTAGGTGGGCTAAATTGGAACGAGTTTTTTCCACCAGATCCTCTTATTGATTGTTGGTTTTATGTGAGATTGTTTTATTGTTATGGGATTTTATTGGGGTTTTAATGAATCGTAAACCGCCACGAGCCCTTGGGGAGTGGCGGGATATAAATAAATAAATAAATAAATAAATAAATAAATAAATAAATAAATAAATAAATAAATAAATAAATAAATAAATATTAAGGAATCACCTCCATCAGAGGAGTTAATGACACTGGTTCCAATGGGGATGTGTTCACAGTAACAGTACTTCTCATTCAAGATATAAACTGTCATGTGCAAGCACACTTCAGATATAAATATAAAGATACCTGAAGAAGTGTGCTTGCACACAAAAGCTTGTCACTTGAATAAAACTTAGTTGGTCTTAAAGGTGCCACTGGACTCTGTTTTGTTCTGCTGCTTCAGACCAGCATGGGAACCCACCTGAATATACTATTTCTCATATATGAGTGGTATATGACGAGTGGCATATGAGGAAGCGTCTTTGTGACCATTTCCGCATCGGAGGCTCCACATTGGATTGCAGGCTAGAGTTTGAGCCATGACAGGTTGCCCCACCTCTTACTGCTCCTGCATGGGGGAGCATTTGGCCCGGTGAGCCTTGTCCACCTCAGATTTCCGCTCCTGCATGTGAGCCGGAACAACAAAGCCGGAACAGCAAATGGCACTGAGAGCATAATATCAATCTTTGGCTGAACATGTAAATAACAAAATATTGTTCTTCAGTATGTGCACTGCTACTCTTTATTGTTAGAACAGAATGCATACAAAACATCAGCTTGGCAGAATTCCATTTTACTAGGATAATAATCAGCTAACAGCTGAATTAGGAGCCAAATAGAGCAATAAATGATAATTACAAGTATTTTATATGATAGTAATTCTACTAATAGGAAACAGTATGTACAATTAGTCACATTCATAATCTGAAAACCCTAGAGGTTGTACGTGCCATTTCCCATACTTGTGTTGAAAGACATTGGGATGGCAGTAGTATAAGCAGTGAGCAGGTGTGCAAGAATCTCCGCCAACTTCTTATTATAGTTCAAGTTGCTCATTTTTCTTTCAACACAAATCAGAAGCCACATGAATTCATTTTAAAGTGAGCGTCTAAGTTTTTTCATTCTGCTAATAAGGAGATGTGACTGATGAACGCCTAACAGTAGAGACAGACTGACCCCAAGTTGTTTGAACACATTTTTGACCCTGAAAACAAATCTTAGAATATAGAGAGTATGTCAAAATCAGAGTTGCTGAGAATTTTGAAGTACTTTGATTAATAAGCTTCTGGCAGAAGACTTCCACTGGTCACCTTGATTATTTGCTCAAAGTAAGCAGCATCAGTAGTTTTATTTTTGTGCAGTAGTGGCATTTGACATCACAGCCCATTCATAGTCAATAGAATCATAGAATCATAGAGTTGGAAGCGGACATACAGGCCATCTAGTCCAACCCCCTGCTCGACGCAGGATCAGCCCTAAAACTCCTAAAGCATCTAAGAAAAGTGTGTATCCAACCTTTGCTTGAAGACTGCCAGTGAGGGGGAGCTCACCACCTCCTTAGGCAGCCTATTCCAATGCTTAACTACTCTGACTGAAAATTTTTTCCTGATATCTAGCCTATATCATTGTACTTGTAGTTTAAACCCATTACTACATGTCCTCTCCTCTGCAGCCAATGGGAACAGCATCCTGCCCTCCTCCAAGTGACAACCTTTCAAATACTTAAAGAGGGCTATCATGTCCCCTCTCAACCTCCTTTTCTCCAGGCTGAACATTCCCAAGTCCCTCAACCTATCTTCATAGGGCTTGGTCCCTTGGCCCCAGATCATCTTCGTCGCTCTCCTCTGTACCCTTTCAATTTTATCTAAGTCCTTCTTGAAGTGAGGCCTCCAGAACTGCACACAGTACTCCAGGTGTGGTCTGACCAGTGCCGTATACAATGGGATTATGACATCTTGTGATTTTGATGTGATGCCCCTGTTGATACAGCCCAAAATGGCATTTGCCTTTTTTACCGCTGCATCACACTGCCTGCTCATGTTTAGTTTACAATCCACAAGTACCCCAAGGTCTCGTTCACACACAGTGTTACCTAGAAGAAGTCAGGAAACCAGAGATCAGGCAGGCAGAGCTTCGCTGAAACAAGGACGGGTTAGGATCTGGAGACAAGGCAATGGGAGTGCTTGCACACAGGTTGTACCCACGCTGAGGAGCTATTTCTGCCTCGTCTACACGTAGCCTGATTAAGGGGTTAATTGGTTGCACCTGGGGACCCAATCTTTGTCCACTGAAGCAGCCACAACTGCGCCCCATCTATTTTGACAGAGCGCCCTGAGCCAGCTCTTTGGCGGTGAGCTGGTAAGTCGCCCACCTGAATTGTCTCTGGGGAATTCTCTGGGTTGGGGAGAGGTGTTGCCTCTGACTGGTGCAATGCTGGTGCAGAGGGCATGGTTTCTATCTTGCTGGGACGGGGCTGCACATCCCCATTAGGGCTTTGATATTCCTACAGTGCCTCACCATCCTGCCCCACCTCTTCCTCATCCTCATGTTCTGAGAGCAGTAGTGGCAGAGCAGGTGCAATCATGGTTACCGACTGCATGAGCATGACACCAATACACAATGAAGAGGCAGAGACAATGAACAACTAATCTCAGTAGCAAAAAGATGCTAAAAAAGTCATTCTTGGTCCATCAACACTAGTTGAGACCAGACAGGTAGCAGCTCAAGAGGTAGGTACCTCAACAGGTAGCACTTTCTCAGTTGCAGCATCAAAATTTGGGAACTCACTCTCAAGGATTAATCATCTGTCCTCCCTCTTCCACCAGCAAGTTAAGCCTTATTTGTTTTGTCTAGTATTCCTCTCAGTGATTCCTTCTTCCTGCATTAAGTTTTAATTTCCTGTTTTATAAAACAATTATATAATGGTTTTATGACACATACTAATAAAGGTAAAGGTAAAGGTATCCCCTGTGCAAGCACCGAGTCATGTCTGACCCTTGGGGTGACGCCCTCCAGCGTTTTCATGGCAGACTCAATACGGGGTGGTTTGCCAGTGCCTTCCCCAGTCATGACCGTTTACCCCCCAGCAAGCTGGGTACTCATTTTACCGACCTCGGAAGGATGGAAGGCTGAGTCAACCTTGAGCCGGCTGCTGGGATTGAACTCCCAGCCTTATGGGCAAAGTTTTCAGACGGCTGCCTTACCACTCTGCGCCACAAGAGGCTCTTCACATACTAATAATTAGAGTTTAATTGTTAGTGGCCTTGGTGGTGGCTCTGCCTGGATAGAGGATCGCGCCCTATCAGAGGAATCCTTCCTTGATGCCTTTTAGATCTGGCGCCTCGTTCCCAGTGGAAGAAGGCTTGACCCTCCAGCTGAAGGGGGGGGGGGATACTAGTAAGAATGAGTTAGTTTGCCATCTGTCTTTTTTTTGTTGTTGTTAAGGGGTGTTTTTATGGGGTTTATTGTATTTTTTTACTCTTTTATCTTGTGTGAACCGCTGTGAGACCACTGTAACAGTAGCGGTATAAAAATCAAAATATAAATGAATAATTAGACAGTCAGACATAAATTTTGTGGAGGTCTGTTCACATAAAGCTGCTTAAAGGAACAACTGAACTATCAGCATACATAAGCCAACGGTGTCTTCCTGTACCACAGCAAAAAAAAGCCCACAAGACTTATCTAAGGGGGCCATTGCTGCTGCGGGGGAGGAACACCGACAGGGACCTGGCTGGTTGGAGAGATTGCCCAGCCCCGGCATTCTCTGAGCAGTATGTGTGTTGGCATGGCAACAGGGGGTGTGGCTGAACTGGGCGTCAGTTAAACGGATGGCCTGATATTCTTTGGCCTCTTCCCCCCCTTCAGGGCGCCCAAAGACGCATCGCTTGGTGGAAGGAGCCTTTTTCCTGGCCCAACCGCCTCGCGATGTCAGGGAAGCCCAGCAATTTTATTTCATTTTACTTTTTGAGGGAAAACGGATGCTAGATATGCTGCAGGGCATTGTTTGTTTATTTGTTTTTTAGACTAACAAACAACTAAGCCTCTCACAGGCTGTTTTGGCAGGAGCGTTCGCCCCTTCAGAAAAGGAAGGTGAGGGAGAGAGGAACAAGTGACCATGGCACCGAAAAAGGATGCCAGTGGGGGGAAGCCCCAACTGCCCATGAACTGTGCTGTGCTGGTGGCAGCTGCTGGTTCCAGGGCCTTGGGAGCAAGTGATGGGACAGGCACATTTCATGATGCAGTGGCACCAGGTTCCTCTGCAATTCATGGGATGCTGGGGGCATTAAGATGCCTGGCAGTGGGATCATCCACCTTGATAGAGGAAGGGGGGGTCTAGGTGGGAGAGGTGAGGCTTCTGCCCCCCATCCCCTTCTAACAATTATGCAGGGGGTGTTTTTACTCTGCAACATGCGGGCCCATCATTTGGGGGTGTAGTAGATCCTGGCTGCAGTTGTACAATTGGGGCAGGACTGGGGCAGGTTGCTGCGGGCCCATCTTGGTGGCAGGGATCATCTGGACCACCAGCCATGGGGAAGGGAACATCCATGGTTTTCCTCTAAGAGGATTTGCACAACCAAGCCCGTCAGAGGTGGTTTAGGTTCTCGTGCGTCTAACCACTGTGGAATTGGCAGTTTCTCATCTTGCTCACCTGTGGCTCCATGGGGTTCAGGATACCAACAACCCCCTTTGTGGCCAGGGGGCCATCAGGATTTGTCTGCTGGGCCTGTGGGCCAACACTTGGCTGACTATCAAGCTTGAGGTTATGCTGTAGGACTGCAGACATGGATGGGCCAGGAGGCAATGCCTGGGTGAAGCTGGCAGCAACCTGGCCCTACGATGACTGGGTGGTATGGACAGGGCTGGCCAGCTCCACATCAAGGTATGCAGACTATACACATGGGCATTGACCCTATAGCAATTGCTATAGCAGCACATCAGGGACAGGCCAGTGTAGGTGCGGTTAGTATTCCTAGCTCCTCCAGGAATGTTCAACAGGGAGGAACAGAGCAGCAAGAGACAACTGGGCATAAGAGTATAATGTATGGAGGAAAGTACTCCAGGGCCTGGCAGGCTGCCGGTACCTCGGGTGAGTCCTTTTCTCTGAAGGCCAACAGGATGGGACCTATTGGCATCAGGATTCTTTGGTTTTGTGTATCTGATCTGGATGATGAATCAGCTGCATTCTTTGCATATTTATTATAAAGATAAGGCGGGGATGGGTTAGTCCACGAAATCCCCTTTGGGTTATGCATCTGGGGAAAACCCACCTGGTACTCACCTTACTAGGAAATCAAGAGGGCCCATGATGGGTATTATGTTGACATATTTAACAGGTTGTGACCAGACAGAGATGTCCCAAAAATAGGGTTCAAAGGGGATTTAAAAACAAAAACAACTTTACAGTGGGATATAACAATCACTCCTTCACTAACTGGTTAAGGGGGTAAACAGATTTTCTACGCTTTGTGGCTGATGCTCTCCCAGAAGGGAGTTAGCACTTGGAGAATCATTTAACAAATGTTTTGGAGGCCAAAGCACTTTTTGGGGATGCAGAGGCCATGGTGCATAATGATTAGGCTCGCAAGTGATCTTCAAACAACATCCAGACAAGGTGGGACTTAAAGGACCATGACACCGAGAATATGAAAGTGAGCCCATATGTCAGGAGGACAGAACAAGACAGATGTAAGCCCATGTATAGGAATGATGGGTGGGGCACCTGTTGGGAATTCAATATAAGCATGTGCCAATACTTTGAGCACTGCTGAGAGGCTTAAGGTGGAGCCCACTTGAAGAAGAGACGTGACAAGCCAGTGGTTACAAAAATGCCTTTTTGTGGGGATCAGCCCTCTTCCAAAAAAAAAAGGGGGGGGAAGGTTGGGATCCAACAGTGGAGCTACAACCAACTACAGTTTTTGCAAGGGCACGTAGCTGGCAGAGACCTCATTGGGTCATCTAGTCCAACCCCATGCTGTACGCCATGGGCACTGTTCGCATAAGCAGAGTTGGCAGGGACCTCCAGGGTCATTTAGTCTAACCCCCTGCTTCTGTAGCAGTCTCGGTTTGTATGAGCAGTCAGTCAGTAACCTTTTATTTGCATAAAGGTTTGTATGAGCAAAGAGCTGCAGGTACCTTTCAAGGTCATCTAGTCCAATCCCATGCTTCTGACAGCAGTCTTGGTTTGTATGAGCAAGGAGTTGGCAAGTACCTCTCGGGGTTGTCTAGTCCAGCCCCCTGCTTCAGGCAATGGTCTTGGTTTGCAGGAGCGCAGAGTTGGCGGGGAACTCTGGGGGTCATCCAGTCCAACCCCTTGCCTCATGCTGAGGCAGGCTGCTGTGCACCAGCTCGGAAGGTCTCCAGGGAAATCTGAGGGGACTTACAGCCATGGGGAACAATGGCATCTTCGACAGCAGATGGTGAGCACTGTCCACTGGCCTGGCTGCTGGTCCCTGGCTCAGGTGGGTAGGAAGGCACCCACCCCATGGGTGGGGAATGGAGCACCCAGTGGCCCTCAGCTGGCCACTGGTGTCTGGTGGCCACTGGCCAGGGCTACACCGTTGTCTTCGCCAGGCAATACATGCCCATCAGACAGGCAGTGGGTGCCAGCATTGGGGGAACGGGGGTGCCATGTACTCTGGGTCTTGGGGCATCATTGGATGCCACTGGTGGGCCTCAGCCAGTGGCATTGTGATGCATGATGGGCCCTACAAGGGCCAGTTTACAGGGGGCACCAACCCAAAGGCTACTCCAGGGGAGAATATCATTGCAAAAGGGGAGGTGGCTCCCTGGTGGCCGGGTCAACCTGCAGTAGTGGCCGGACATCACCTGTTGGCTTCAGGCAAGACACGCCTTCTGCAAATGGTGTCAGAGTCATCACCTGGTCTTGTTTTGCAGGGCGGCCAATCCAAGGTTATTTGAAGTTAATGGGCCAGCCTGGCTTGGAGGGGTGTGTGTCTCATTGCAGGTCCAGTATGGAAGTGCTGTTGGTGTAGATGGGCGAGCAATGCCAAGAGCTTCCCAGGGCTTGAGCTGGAATGTGCTTGGCACAGGAAGTGGCTGCTTAGGACCACACAAGGTATGCAAGGTGCTGCACCCTAGAAGCTGGTGGAGATCTTTGGCCAAGGAAATGAAGTTAAGGCACCCACATAGTAAGGTACAACGCTCTAAGGGAGCATTCATCTGGTTATATAGTCTCACTTATGATAGACTGCAGGTGTGTCAACAACTGGTAGATCACTCTGATGCAGGTGCCTCTTCATCCCATTCAGGAATTCCCTAGCTTCATATTCATGCCAGCGTTATTTGGCTCCCCATCACGTGATGCTAATGCTGTTTCCAGCTGGAGGGAGCAGGGGCAGACTACATATTAAGTTCTGCAGATCAATCCCTCATACCTCTTCACTTCTATGCATCCGATCTGTTTGGATGGCCTCATTGATCATCTGAGCTTTGCGTTGCAGCCCAGGTCTGCAGATATATGAGATACTGTCTGACCAGGCCAGCCTTGTGGGAGGAGGTGGCTGCAAACCTGTCACCTGTCCTCACCAACTCCCCACATAGCGTGGGGGCCTGGGGTTGCTCAGATTCCAGTTCTAGGAGTGATGGGGCCTCTTTTGACTAGAGAGACCAATTTTGTCCTTCAGGGAGGTTGCTTAAATTATGTCTGGGGCTGGGACAAACAAGTGGTTTAGGGAGAAGTGTCACATGGCCAGCATGAGTTCAGGGAGCTGTCTTGGGACTGCATAGACTCCAACCTGGGAAAGTGGCATGGGCCCCATCTGCTTGTGCATTGTAGACTAAGCATATTGCAGGTTCAGGAGGATGTTTCATGGCTGGGCTACTAGCAGATCCAGTCAGGTCTCAATATGCTGGCATATGGGGTTACCCCGGTATGACATCCGTGGATCAGAAGGTGTATGTACATTAGTGGTGGTTCACAATGTCACCACGGACTGCAACCTGTAGGACTTAGGGAACCAAAGGTGGGCTGGGCTTCAGTGCTCAAGAGGAACATGTCCAGGGCTTTGGCAAGGTATGCAGTAGATGCAGAGCAGGGCATTGGCCAAGGGAGGTCTGCCCAGGTTGGGTGGCACAGTACTAAAGGGCTTTGCCAGGGCATGCAGTACAATGTTTTCCCTCAGATCACAACCTGTAGGGCCTAGAGCCCAATAGGGTTCTGGTACTTGGTGCTCAGGGGAAACATCTCTAGGGCTCCTGCAGGGTATGCAGTATGCAGAGCGGGGTATTGGCTGAGAGCAGCTGGCCCAGGGTGAGCATGGGACCGTGGCCAGTGTCAATCAGTGTGCGAGGGTGCTCATGTAACTCTTTTCCAGTAACAACCTTTTGGTTTCCTTCAGAGCGGCAGTCAATGGGGGTGCCTGATGCTGGTTACAGAGAATGGCACCATGCGGCAGATGGAATGGCATGCTATAAGACCTGGAAGTGATCCACTTGGGGGTCTGAAGGCATCACCTGGCTCGGACATTGTTTGGATGCAGCTGCCTTCCTGGACATTGCTGCGATGGCAGACTTCCTGTTCAAGCGTGACAGTGGGAGTCCGTATTACTCAAAGCATTGGCTGACCATCATGGGACGTTGGCTTAGCTATAGTTGTGAACGTTGAGCTGAGCACCAGGAAACATTGTTGCAGTAATTGCCATATGACACTTTGCCAGCATTGGCAGGGGCAATGGTGTTGGGCCCTGGTAACTTCAAGGGACAGTTATGGTCTGGGCTGAGTGGCTAGGATGCCATGTTGCTAAAAGCTATGTCTCACAAGAAGCCCCACTGGGCACAGTGGACAATCACCAAGGAATGGTCCCTGGTGGCGAATGACCCTTTCACCTGTCGCCCAGAGTTCTGTGATCTCAGGTGGAGCGAAAGCCTGGGTATCTAGCTGTATTGGGATGTGTATTACTCATTGGGGGCCCCATGGTATGGCATTTGCAGTTCTGGGCCCTTTATAAGAGTGACGGGGTGCACTTGGGGTGCACTTGTTGGAGTGGGGCATGGACATCTGGCTCCATGGGATCCAACATGGTATTTTGAATTGGCTGCAAAATTGAGCGGTGGCGGGAGCTCGAAGAGGTATATACCTATTCGGGCTCAGTGGCGGAAGTGGAGCATGGGAAGGATCAATTTTGGGGAGGCCAAGCTTGCGCGCTGTCCTCCCCTAGATTTGGGGGGCCCTTTAAAGGGCTGTGTGGATGCAGAGCCTGATTGAAGGCTAGCATTTCCGGGGGGCAGGAGAACCCAACAGAGGCTGGTGCCCAGAGGGGTCACTCCATGGTGCCTCCCCCCCTGTTTCAGCCTGCCATTATGTCCGGGTTTTGGGGCTGGATAGCCAAGGCAACCCGTTGAGGGGCAGGCTGTGGTGGGCTTCCTTGTGGTAGGGTAACCACAAGATGGCATGATTCTCTTCCCATGCTTGCCACGCTCAATGTTGAATAAAGGCTGTGGCCAAATATTTTATGCCAAAATTATGGTTGTCAGTGTCCTCATTAGGTGGTCAATATCCCCCTGCAAGGCAAAACAATTTAAAAACCTTGAAATATTCTGACTTCTCTTTTTAAAAATATTTTGGCTTCTTTTTGTTACTGAGATTTCTGTTCAAGAAACCTTGTTCAGATTTAATGAAAATTATTCAAATTCAGATTTCTGCTCAGCCAGCATTAAATATAAATACTGGAAAATCTTTCCATTGTATCCACCTTCCCCTTTGCTAGTTCCATTGTCATCAATCAGGATGGCCTTGAACTTAATGATATTTGCTCCTAATTCTGATCTGCTATTGATTAAAGCTAACTTTAAGAGAATTACTTAGCCCTCTATAAAATCAATGGTTTTGTTTTGCTTGTCAAATATCAATAGAGTTACCATGTCCTGGAAATGTTAAAGACTTTCTCAGAAGCTGTTTTGTCAATAATATTGATCTCGTGGGATAAATCCATTTGTCAATAATTGCTTTATTTATTAATAGTGGCTAAATATGTTCAAATATATGCCCAGTAACCACACAGGAAGTTTGTTTTACAAATTAAGACTTAAACTCCTCATGCTTTTAGGAAATGGAATATCACAGAAAACATCAAAGTGAGTTTTACTGAAAACAGATACAAGATAGTAGGAGTTTCGGATCAGCTGGTCAAAACTATGAGCACCAAAGTTGGAGGCAACAGTATCGCATGGAGGGCATGAGAAGTGAGACTTGGGCTACCAGCTCTGGGCTGGGAAATACCTGAAGGTTTCAGGAGTGGAGTGTTAGGAGGTTGGGGCTTCAATGGATAAGGACTTCAATGGAGTACAATGCCTAGAGTCTACCTTTCAAAGTAACCATTTTCTTCAGGTGAACTGATCTCTGTTCCTGTCTCTGCTGACCTGGAGATTGGTAACCCTAATTACAACATATTATCCAGTTTTTTTCTAGTAAATGATATTGGTCCAACACTTGAAACTCAATGAAGGAGGACTGGCCATTGGACTAGATGTTATATGTGCATGTATGTAAGATTTAGATAGAAATATTATGATTTGCAGGTATCAGACATAAGAACCAGAGTCAAATCAGCACAGAGGATATTCAGCTTGGATTGAAGCAGTTGGGATTCACATACATAATATTTTTTTGTAGCATTCTCCTGAGGTACTGCTGAATTATCCTTCCCCTTGATTATCATACTTCTAATGTCACCATCTCTCATGTTCACTTACCTCACAGGAACAGTTATGAAGATACAGAGAAATAGCCTCTTTACATCAACCATATTTCATGGAAGGTTGAGTAGAATATAAATATGCTATACAATCATTTAAAAAATTTTGCGTGTTGCAGTTATACCAGGAAACCAAATTGATGCTTCCCAAAAACTTAGATAACCATTAATCATCTGAGACAATGGGTTTTCCTACATAATGCCAAACAAAGGACACGTCACCTCCCATCTTATACGATCTATACCAGTTGGAATAAGACTAAACCTCTAAGAGATTAAGTCCAGTTCTCTCCTAGTATTAAATACTAACACCATAGATAGACCAATGATAAAGGGGTTACCAGGTATATCTTAGAATGTGTCTTGTCCAGTCTCAAAGATCATGCTAGCTATCATTGAATGCCATTTTTCAGGGACAGCAGCAAGCACAGAAAACATTGCTGTTCCTTTATTTTAAGGTGGATTCACTTTTCAAAATGACTAGCATATTTTACACCCAGTTTGTGAAAGCACTTAAAAAAATCCTCTCACATATAATATTTCCTGTTTCACATCCCTTGGTGCAGTTCTTATTTTATTTTCTAGTGTGCTTTTTCATGGTCTCCTCCACACACCATTTACTTTTTGTTACATTTGCAGATCCATTTGATCTTCCAAGAGTGCTGCAAAAGGTGCTACCTTCACAGATAACTTTTTTATTTAGCTTTTTATCATTGTCTAGAAGTTTCAATTATAAAAACACTGAGATAACATTGAATTTGGAAAAATCTTGACATTTTTGTTTTATACAAATTGTCAAAAAGAAAAAAAATCTTAAGTGGAAACAATCTTTAATTGTGAACTACATTATGCTTGGAACCAAATAACATCTTGGCCAAAGGCGTGGTAAAGTCATGACAGACAGAGTCATCAGAAATTATCTGAAAAAAAAGAAATGCTGTAAGTACAAAAGAGTACTTTCAGTCTTTGTTTTCCATGGACAAATATGTGCTCTTGGTAACAAAAGCTGTGCCAATCCAAAGTGTTGGTTCTTAATTTTAAAGAAGCCTGAAATACCTTCAGGTCTGCCCCTCCTGGCATGATCCGCCCCATCTTCTCCAATATCTTGACATTTATTGACGGTCCCTGGTCCACAGACTGTCCACCTTATGTCAACAAGGGCGAGGGCTGCCTCAGTAGTGTCCCCTGTCCTGAGTAACCCACTGCCTGCTAGGTTCTGCATGCTAGGTACATGCTAGGTTCTGCAGGGCATGTAAGGTTGCTTTTTTTCAGGCAGCCATTGGGTGATTGTGATCCACCAGGCAGCTGGTATGCTTCAGCTGTGTCTTCACCATCCATGCATTCTACCCTGCTCAATAGTTTTATAAAAACTATCAAAATCATTTTATATTTTTAAAATTTATTGTATCCTTTGTACTGTTTATATTAGGTGTTCTTTATATATTGTTAGCTGGCTCAAGACCCATTTGGAGAAGAGGGATATAAATATCATGAATAAATAATAGTATAATTCTTTCCCTCTATAATAGTATATTTCTTCAACTTCAGCCAGTGTGGTACAGTGGTTAGAGGCAAGTATACAAATAAATATCATGTTTTGTTTTTTTTAAATTCAGGCAGTAATCCAGGATGAAACTTAAATCCAACAGATATGCAGGCCTGGGCCCAGAAATGCATGTCTGTCATCCCTTTTTTCACACTTGTTCCAGTTATGCCCGTAACATGAAGTAGAAAAATTTAGAACACTAGAGTTGCCATTTTCCTATCCCTCCTCAGCTAGAAAGTGGAATGAAAATGGGATTACAATGAGGAGGAACTGCCAGCATCCTGATAGTGGGAAGTGTCATCAGCATGTTGTTGGCAATATTCCAGCATTTTGGTCAGAATTCTTTGGCTCCCACTGACCATCAGTTGCTAGCTTTGTGTTGGCAATCCTATCTATGATTAGGATCGCCAGCATTACACTTACACCTGGCAGAAGATTGTGAAGGTGTACCTGATCAGTATCATGCCTATATTGCATCAAAACTTCCAGAACCAGAAATAATGTCATCATCGTGTTAGGAAAATAAACAAGGATTCATCCAAGCTCTGAGATGAACACAAGTCTTTTCAAAACAGTTTGAGGTGACTTTGGGGTTCGGGTGGGAAACAGGGTGGGAAAAGGGGGCAGATATGTGGGCTAAATGGTAGGCCATACAGTATAATCTTCCCACTGGCAGAGATTTTTAAAGAGGCCACCCTTGTAGACTGATTCCCCAAAGCAAATTCATAGAGCCAAAACATGTGCCATTGTACATACATTCCATTGGATGTTACCCAACTAACATGTAGCTGCAGCTTTATTTGTTCATCTTCTCAGGAGCATTCCATGTGTCTGTGCTTTCCACGTCATTACCTGAACATCAGACATACATGTGTTTAGCTGGTTACAATACATTTTCTGTCTATTGTTTCTTCAACCACTTGATGGTAGAATTGCAAAATTAGTATTCAAGGGACGTGAAAATGGTAGCACATGAGACTGCAGCTGAACAGGTAGTGGGAAACATCTGGAAAATCTCAAGTTCAGTGTCACTTATAGTTTGGCTCTTAAACAATGCCTTGAGTAAAAGCATCACCCATAAAATATATGAAGCAACCATCAGTGATAAGAATACTTCAACCGACAATACAATGCAAGGTTTTCATTGCTGTTTAAAAGAAAACAAGAGAACTATAATTTTCTATGGAAGAAAGAACAGCAATTTGGCTTTTTGATTCAACTAATGCACTAGCAAATTCAGCAAAAAAGGAAAAATACAAGATAATAAAAATCATATTTCTCTATTGTGCCCAATCTTTCATGTTTGTGCCTTTTATACCACAGTGACAATACAACATCTTGCAAGTTATATTATCACATCACACTGGTTATCAAGCATGCTGATTTCACTATTGTCCCTCACAATCAATAATGGAGTAAAATAATTTCATATAATCACCAGCTACCATACAGCTCACCACAGCCAATTTTTAAGCACTATGATACATCATTGTATATTTAAACCACAGTCCTCCATTTATTTAAACATGGATAATCCTACTGAAATCAATTTAAGAATCTCTAATTTTGATCTGGATTCTGGCATGGCATGATACATGGATAACAGCTAGGTAAAAAAAAACCCAACCAAAGTTCATGCAGTCCTCTGGTGAAATGTGGGGATCCCCTAGAATTATAGCTCATTTTCAGGTGACAGAGATCAATTCCCCTGGAGAAAATAGCTGCTTTCGAGGGGGGACTCAACAACACCATACTCCAATGAGGTTCCTCCCTCCCCCAAATCCTGCCTCCAACCCCAAAGCCTCCAGATATTTTCCAACTCAAAACTGACAACCCTATGTTAAACTGAACTTTTTCAAATGTATATTAAATAGGTCCTAGCGGGGCCCAACAGTTCATCTCCCATGGCAATCCATCCATTTAATCCAAATTATGGCATGCCACAGCAAAGGCACCCTAGACAAACTGCAGTATAGCTAAGGTACCACAAGGGGAAAAAACTACTTTTACTTCCATTATGGTCACCCTAAAATCAATTTGTCTATAAATATACCATTCTGTTTTCACAGATCTCATTTGGTGTTTAAAGCACTGCACTTCTCTCCCCTCAACACTATTCCTGATCGGTTTAGATCAGATCTCACACTCTCTCCATTCTAAGTTTAACAACAGATCTCTAGTGTAACACAAGAGTTCATATTTATTATTTTTTAAAAATCTCAGCAGAATTGTTTGTACAGAGGTTGCATTGGATATAAACCTGACTTTTTCTTTCAAAAACTCAACAACTAGAAGCTTTTGAGTGTTTTAAGTAGAAAAGATGTAAAATCAGTAACAATGTGAAAAAGGGAAAATTATAAAGCAGCCTCAATACCAAAGTCCCATTGGTTTTAATGAAAATTGCAGACCAAGTCATCAAGGAGATCAAGAAACATCATTCTGATATGTGAACATGACCATGGATAGATAGTACATACTAAAAGGTTTGAATTATCACTGCCTACTAATATAAAAGTATATTTTGATATGCTGGTATGCATCCTAAGACCACCTGTGACAGGAAGCAATATAATGGTAAATGTCTAAGTGCTGAAGAAACAGCAACAAGTAAGTAAAGGGTTAAATCTTCACTAGGCAGAGAGAGCTTGAGTGACAGGCAGTTCCAAGTGAGAGAATAGGTACTGTAGCTGTGTGCATTCTGATTCTGGTTGGCATACTGACAGAACCTGTCTGCATAGCTGAACATCTGCTCTAATGAGAATTTTTCATTAAAGAGTCTATTAGGTGAAAGCTAATCTAAACAGTGTCCGGAGATCTGGGATAGATATTTGGCAGAGGGAATTAGAACAGTGAGGTGATACTCTCAATTCAAGCCAAAAGGAGAGGGGAAAATACTTCTGAGGAGAGGAGGAACCGTGCCCCATGAAAAAAGAGAAATCAGATGTAGGGATTTCCTTAGACTTGTGTGGAAGAAAGTTTGCCTCAGACATCTTAGAAGTCAGAGGGATACTAGTACTTTTAGGAAGGGAGAATAGGGGGTACTAGCCTTCTAAAGGGTGTCTGTCTTCTAAAAGCCAGAAGAGTTCAGAGGAATTCACAAAGATAAAAATAAGATTTGTTTTGAATAAACACAGTGGCTATGGCCCCTCAAGTGCTAAGAAAAATTAAGAAGTAAGAAAAGCTTAAAGAAATGTTTCTAACTTTTAACTATTAAATATCTGATTTGAATGAAAATGTTTTTAAATGTTAGAAATGTTTCTAACTTTTAACTGTCAAATATCTGATTTGAATGGAAAACAAACCTTGATTCCTTGTCCCAACTACCATTTAACTCTGTTAGGCGTGCCAACTTCTAATCTGGTGAGCCAGGTTTGATTTCCCACTTCTCCACATGTAGCCAGCTGGGTGACCTTGGACTGTACTGATAAAGCTGTTCTGTCCAAGCAGTAATATCAGGGCTCTCTCAGCCTCATCTACCTCACAGGGTGTCCATTGTGGGGAGAGGAAAGGGAAGGCGATCGTAAGCCGCTTTGAGACTGCCTTCAGAAAAGCGGCATATAAGAACCAACTCTTCTTCTTTTAAAAAAATGTTGATTGGTTGTTAACAAAACCTTTGTGCCATTCTGACAAAAAAAATTAAGAAAAGTGGGCTCTTAAAAACTTTCCAAAAAGCTCCAGGGGTGAGTGAAGCCAAGAAGCTGTTTGGCCAATATCTGGAGAGCAAAATTCTGGAAAAATTGTACAGTTTTTATATGTTATACAAGTACAATGAATGAAATGATTATTCATAAAATATTTTGCATTTTTTCCATAGTAGACTGGTCAAAGGTAAATTCAAATATTAATTTACCCACATTTCATGTGAAAGTAATCACCATTTACACAGTATGAAAATATTCCAAGGAATCTAATATCATCTGTTCTGAATTGAACCCCTTCTCCCCAAAAGAAAAAGCACCTTTGATTATTTTTCAGTATCTTGTTAATTTTCAGCAACAGACATCTGTAAACATTCTGAGATAACAAATGTCACAGTTGCTTAGGTCCATGATTTCTTTACTGTTCTAATTAAAGCCATTAATGGAACGATGGTATTGTCAAGCCTGACACTTCTGAGCAAGGAACAGAGAAAGCATGGTATACAACATCTGGTTCTAATTTCCAGCCAACTGTCTGAACATTTGGCATATCTGCAATATGCACACATTCAGATTTCCCTCCCACACATTCCATTATCCAGACTGTGGCAGGAACTGAAGAGGACAAAGGCCTCACCTCCTCATTAAGTCAGAGGGCTAAGGTACCGGTTAAACAACACCAGCATATAAGACTCACTGCTATTATATTCAGTAAAGTAAGCAAGCAAATTCCAGCTTCTTACAGGCATTGATCTTGAATGACAAACAGTTATTTCCAGATGTTTCTGGTTGGCTGGATGAGGATGCATTACTATGGTGATGGTGATTGAGTCCACTAGACAAAATTGTTACACCTCAGTACTTACATGAATTCCAACAAGCAGCAGCAGCATTTTCCAAAACACTCTAAACATATTGTTTTAATCCTTATAACAGCCCTATAAGGAAGGTCAGCATTACTATCCCTATATTAAATATATTATTATTTAATTAACATGTACCCAAACTCTCTTCCCAATGGGAATCCAAAGTGGCCTACATTATTCTCTTCTCCTCCATTTTATTCAAACCACAGCCCTAGGGTGTAAATTAAGCTGAGACAGAGTGACTGTCCCAAGGTCATCCATTGAGCTCCCACGGGGGATTTGAACCCATGCCTCTCATATACTGGTCCAACACTATCGACCATTACACCACACTGATTCTCAAAGATCGGAATGTACAAAATAAGTATGATAGAGTTGGAAGTGAACTAAGTTTGCTGGGGTGCTAGTGGTTAAAACAAGATTTGTACTTATTGGATATGTGCCCAACAATTCTTATAAACTGTAAATTAAAGGACACATTAACAATGACATCTTAAGCAACATTGCACCTTCTATGCCTACTGACCTCAAGTGACCTAGAAGACTAATTCTGCTTAGGATAGTGCTTCTCTAAATAATCAATTTATGTTTACTTAATCAAAGAGCACTAATTACAAGCAAGCATTAATATTATCGGACTTCAGACACAAGTAGATAAACGCACATTGCTGCTAAAACATACAGCTGATCTGCAGAAACAATAAGGTTCTTTTATTCAGTAATTTACTAAATGATTGATTGATTTTAAAAAGTGGAATACTACCTCTGAAATGCCTTAAAAACTTCAGGCAAATACAGATTCAGCTATTGGAAGCGGTTGCTTGAAAAATACAAATTAATTGAACCATAGGCAAACTTACTCATACAAAATAGTGAAGCTGGATGACCCAAGCTACTCCAATTTTGTCAGACCTCAGAAGGTCAGAAGGATCAGTTCTGGTTACTATTTGAATGGGAGACCACCAAAAAGTCCAGGGTTGTGATGCAGCAGAAGGCAGTGGTAAGCTACCTCTGAATGTCTCTTGAAAAACTTACAGGGTTGCCATAAATCAACAGTAACTTGATGGTACTTTGCAGTGCCAATACAGAATTAATGCAAACCACACACACCTGGGTGTAAGCTGCATAGAGCTTTTATTCCAATCCCAGGTCAATTCAATCCCTGCCATCTACACAGAATGCGATTTCCATTTTAATTTTGTCTGATTTAAAATTTCCCTCTGCAACAAACATGATTGATCCAGAGTGACCCTACCTTTCCCCCATGATATTTAGGAGTGGAAATAACCCTCAATATTTTCAGAATCAGATTGAAAAAGCATGTTTGCCATGGTAGAGAAGTCCTGATTGGTCAGGGCTGACTCCCGTGGTAGAGAAGTCCTGATTGGCCAAGGCTGCCCAGGCTGTAAGGTTTTCTTAAAGGAGAATTTTCTCTCCGCAGAAGCTGCAGAAGCAGTAACTTCTGTGGGTAGAGGTTTGACTCGTGGTTCTTTTTCTCCCTCCTTTGTTGTCTTCAATCCTCTCCCCCCCCCTTCAAGAAAAGAAAAGAAAAGAAAAGAAAAGAAAAGAAAAGGGAAGGAAGGAAGGAAGGAAGGAAGGAAGGAAGGAAGGAAGGAAGGAAGGAAGGAAGGAAGGAAGGAAGGAAGGAAGGAAGGAAGGAAGGAAGGAAGGAAGGAAGGAAGGAAGGAAGGAAGGAAGGAAGGAAGGAAGGAAGGAAGGAAGGAAGGAAGGAAGGAAGAAAGAAAGAAAGAAAGAAAGAAAGAAAGAAAGAAAGAAAGAAAGAAAGAAAGAAAGAAAGAAAGAAAGAAAGAAAGAGGCTCCATCTGGGCTTGGATCCCCTCTCCCCTTCTGAGCCTCCCTAACCTCATGCAGAACACTTTTCTATTTCAATAAGGAGGGGAGGGGAAAGAGGAAGACCGAGTCAAAATCGATATGGATTCAGCAGGATCCACACCGGAAAAAAACAAAGTGCAGAATCAGTCCTGGTTTTCAAGGGCTTAAGGAAGAAGCTATTTTTTCCAGACAAATGAAATTAGTCAATTCTGGAGAGCTGCAATACAGAAGATGTTCCACCATTAACAACATTGCTCTGCTTGCTATATAAGAATCCTGAATGAGCACAATGGCGAACCCTTAACTTATCATTAAGGAAACAGTTTGCTATCTTGTTACAGGTGGGCTTGAGAAA
Source organism: Paroedura picta (assembly GCF_049243985.1). Taxonomy (NCBI): domain Eukaryota; kingdom Metazoa; phylum Chordata; class Lepidosauria; order Squamata; family Gekkonidae; genus Paroedura; species Paroedura picta. The sequence goes on along the minus strand of NC_135373.1, from coordinate 73,667,893 downwards.
AGTTAAGAATATCGGGAAAACAACTTAAAAGCCACATTCATAAATTCATTCTTAAAACAGAGGTAGTCATGCAATATACAAGTTTAATTATTTCATGATTTCATGGCTCAATGCAGTTTATGTGTCATAGTTAAAACATTAGCATTTATAACCAGTAGAAGAAACCCATGATGCCTCCCTCTCCCCTCAAAATGCTTGCAGTTTATATCACATAAAAAGCCCTGGAGAATAAAATGGGTTTGCAGTGTCCTAGCAAGCTCTAAGAAATCAATGAAATGCCACTGAAATGTATAGAGAAGGAAGGGATTGCAACCAGTGTTCCTATATCCTATTGCCACATGTTGACTTAAAGCTCTGAAGAGAATGAGCATGCATTAAATACACACACCAGTTCAGGTCACAAAAAGGGAGCCATTTGTTTGGTGAACTGCTCATCAGATGCATCTGACTGAATTCAAATGTGTCCAACTGGCATAATTACAGTATTTTCTTCCATAATTAGACAATTTTCTCACAGCAGCCCCATCCCGCCATTCATCTGTCACCACTTCCAAATTAAAAAGCACGTAATAAGAAAACAAATGCTGTTTAAGATTTCTGTGTTTCTATTTAGGAGTATTTGAGTTCCTTAAAGGTCTGCTTATGAACCAAGATAATCTTGTGATCAGTGTTTGAAATTACTTCTTGAACAGATGCCACTTAACCGTACAGGCACAGAAAAATAGGCCAGGCGTTCTGTCCTGTACTGGTTATTCAAGGATGCATCTGGCTGTACAGGGAGAAAAATGGAATGGACTTCAGGAAATCTTAGGATTCACACAAATCAGTTAATTTAACAACACAAGTGACCATGACTATACTACCTCTGTAGTAAATAGGATTATTCTATTTTTGAACTGAGAAAAAGCAGTTGCACATAGCAATGGCCAAATGATTATTGTGCAGTTGTGGTGCTGAACGGCACAATACTATGCTCAAGATTAACTTCACCAGATGCCACCACAAGTTAGTCTCACATGTTATCTAAGTTCATAGCATCAGTAACACGCATACAAGCATTTACTTGCAGGAGGTTTTTTGGGCACTGGGAATCTTCATTTACATGGAGGTCCTGGCTACATGGGAAACTCCCCATTAACCAAATACACATCTAGATTATATTCAAGCCTTCAAATCAACATCTGTGAACCCGGAATGGGAACTGCACATCCTGATGTACCACTTCACAGGCTGAAATAACATCTGAAAAGAGCAAATGAGTCTGCTGACATGGGCAACAGTTTCAGACTTCTTGCTGTGTGGAAACGTATTTATAGAATAGGAAACATTTGACAATGTACCTGAGAAACTGGGGCTTCACTTTAAAAAAACACAAACCCTTACCTCACAATATATTTCTTAACACTTGATATGCCATGCAGAATCTGGCACCTAATGATTTCTCAGTAATCATGAGAGATATTACAAAGACGTTGCCAGAAAAGGTGTACTTTCCAGTTCTTGTTTCAGTGGCTTATATGCTGAAGTTTCCCAGTGTAAGAAAGCCAAATATTTGTAACTAGCTTCAAAGCCCATTCATAAGAATGGGCTTTGAAAGGGCTCTCCCCCCTCCCGCCACAGTGGCTGCTTCCCCATGGCACAGCAAGCATGGCTGAAGCAATCCCCGTCCTCCTCCCCCCGCGAGTCCATGGCTTCCCCGTGGCCCACCAAGCACACCCGCCGCCTCCTCGAGGTGGAAGCTATTCCTGGGCTCCGGCCCTGTGAGTGTGATTGATTGAGGACTCACCGGCGGCGGGCTGGTCGGCGTCGGCGGCGTCGGCGGCGTCGGCGGCGTCGGCGGCAGGCTTTTGTAGGCAGCAGGCAGGCAGGGAACCCCCAGCAGCCGTGCGAAGGCTCTCTCGGGCGGCGGCCTGACGCGGCGAGAGGCGCTTTGCGCCTCTCGCTGCATCAGGCCGGGAGCAATTGCGAACCGCGCTGTGCGCGGCTCGCAGTTGCTGGAGCTGGGAATCGGAGGGACCAATCGGCAGGTGCTTTGCGCCTGCTGATTGGTCCCTCCGATTGTCTGTCGTGAGGAAGGGTCCAATCCGGACCCTTCCTCATCACGGACAAAGCCCACCTCCAGGCCCCTTAACGCTTTATTTAGTCCGTGGCGCCTGTGGTGCCACGGGCGGTTTAAAGATGCTGTCCCCTTCCCAGTAAAACCAGTCTTTACTTACACAAGGGTGACATTTTAAACTGGGGGCAGTCAGCTGTCACACAGCTGTGGAAAAAACTGTTGTTGCTCTTGTAGAAAGGGACCTTCTATGTGGAAACGCCCAGGGAGTGAGCAAATACGTGAAAGGAAGACTCATGGCATCTACCTTTTGCCATGATTTGTTTCAGGGTTCATCCTAGCTGTTGTTTTTGGCTTAGTTGGCTGGTTTTTAAGCATTTAATTGTGAGGTAAGAGGGCAGTTCTTGGCGCACAAAGAATACCAGCACTCGGATTCTTTTTTGGCATAAACTGGTCATAGCTTTATTTAACTTAGAAATGAGCAAAGACACACCGAAGGGGAGGAGGAGGGGGCAGATCCTAACTGCACCTCCCCTGCTGCTGCCGGCAGACAACAGCTGACAGGGAGGGAAACCCATCAGCAGCATGGCTGCAGGGGCCAAGCAACCCACCAGTCCAGCTCCCCCTAACCATCAGGCCTGCTGGTTACTGGGAAAGTAAGCATAGGAAAGCCCCATGGACGTCAACCTCTACTGGAGCTCTCCCTGCCACCCTGCAATGTGATGCAGGTGACTCCCCCACCAGGAAGTGGCCCCTGTTTCTTCAGGAAGCTCCCACCAATGGGCAGCGACCCGCCCTGCAGGAACAAGTTGTACCCCTCTGAGGATCCCCCCCAACCACCAGCTGTGACAGATAATGACAAATAATGAGCAGGACAACAGACAACCAAGCAGAGAGGGAGGCAGCAGTCAGGAACAACAAGCGGCAAAGGAGGCCACATGAGTACTCCAGCTCAGTGCTGCCCCCTTAACTTGTGGGAATCTGTGGGTGCACATACACAGGAGCCTGCATGGTTCTTTCTTCCTCCGCATGTTGCAATGGCCACTGCATGCTGAGGGCTGCAGCAGCACTTATATTTATTACTTCTTAACATTTTAGTGAGTCCCATGCACTGGAATATATATTATTTTCCAAAAGAGAAGCTCAAAGCAAAATTCATTTTCAATATTAACTGCTACAGTTAAAGAAAACAAACTCTTGCTTGGCAAAGGTTAAACATGGTTATCTCCTAGTGCTGCAGCAAAAAAGCAAGTGTGGGTGCATATGGATTGCTTTATACAAAATCCTCCGCTTATATCTTTTCCCATGATTTTCTGTCAAAAAACCCACCCCATCTATAAGTATTCAGGAGTCAGGGGTCCCCCCCCCCCGCTTGACCTTTATCTGTCAAATAAGACCTATATTTGCTGAACACTCTTTGAGTTTGTGCTCTTTTCACCTGAAAACTTACAAAAATACAGAGAATTGCACAGATAGAAATGCTGCTTAATCTAGGAGGATTCTAACATTTTTCAGACCTAACTAGTAGTAGTCATGTCTTTTCACCTTTACACATTTTCCTGGAAGCAATCATTTGGGCACAATCCAATGCTGAACGTCATGAAGAAGCCTTTAAAAACATTCTCAGGGAGCTGATCTTTGCTCTACGAATCGGCAGCATTAATATTGCTGTCTTTCCCTTCTCCCCTACCTCCCAAGTTCAATAGCAGGATTTCCTATTATTTTGTTAATACAAATAAAACCCAGCAAAGTACATCAAACTGGAAATCTTTAAAGAAACAGGTTCAGTCATCTACAAAGGGGAAGAAGGCATTATCCTCCTAAATACTATCTCTGCATCTGGTAACCTTGCAGTATTGAGTGAATTGATCGCACATTAAACTTGGTGACTCTTTTCAGTATCATCCTGGCTTTGTGGTTTAATGTTACTGCACCAACCAAGTGGTCTTCTTTGACATTTGCCCATGAAGGAAGATTTGGAAGGACTCTTTTAAAAGCTTTTTAATACTAACAAAGGACCTGATCCTGCTTTCATTAAAACTGATAGTGCACTTCCACTGACATCAAGAAAAGTCATGATAAATATTACCAAGCTTTTTATATCATGCATGTAGTGTTGTGAAAACATTCCTGTGTTTATATATTATGCTTTGTTTAATTGGGATTATATCTGTTGGTAACTCAACATAATCTTTTTTAGTCTTCTGTAATGCACCCTCAACTCTGGCTACAATTATACTCTAAAATTGTACAATCGGGATGAAAAATCTGTCAAGAGACAAAGCCTGTTAGAAACAATTTCAACAAATGTCCAATCAACCCCTGCATCACCCATTTATGAGTTAACAAGTATAAGTACAAACCATGAGGACTCTGAGCAGCAGTTTCAGAGGTTGTCTATGGGTATCTACAGACTGCATTACAGGTTTGGATAGTGTTTAAATTTACTATTGGCAGTAGGCTCTCTGAAGAGCACAAATTTGTTACATCTCCCTCTTTCATCACAGTCTAAAATGCTCCTCCAAGAACATGGGGGACCTTCAGGAACTGTATGGATGGTATCACTTAAAAATCTTCCCATCTTCAGCATACACACATTGGTTCAATGGGATCCAACCCACCATGTCCTTGTAGTAAGTTTATTAACAAATAGGAGCAGACTGGGACTTACCATGCAGTTTTAAATAGAGTTATACCTTCATTGATTGTGATGGACTTAGAAGGGAGTAACTCTGCATAGGACAGGTAATGCTACTCTACAAAGCAGAATATGTTTTAAATCTTCCAGCACAAGAAACCAAACTTTTGAACTACTGAAAAAACATACCTGCACAGTATTTTGTCTCTCCTCCTGGCTACATTCCAGCTGCCAAACGTCTTTCTTTTCTCTGCTGCACACTCACCAGCTTCAAACTCCCACCTTATGGGTCCATTACTCATTCTAAACTTCTCCTATTTGCTCCCATTGAAAAAATATGAACTTGTCATCCTTGACCATTAGCATGCAATCAGCCTAAACAGAAGATGGCAAATTTTCCTTGACATGCTAGGACAGCATTTATGTTCCATTAGGCTATAAAAACTGTTCCAGTACTATCAACATTTGACAGATATTTTTGATCTGTGACCTGAAAGGTTTGTCTGGCAGTCTTTCCTGATGTGAAATAAACAGCAATGATGGCATGTTATAGAATCTTAGCACATCACCTAAGCTTAAATACACATGTTAAATGACCCTGACTAATCAATGTAGAAGAGCATAGAAGCTATACGCACTATGCACTATGTGAACCACTGGAAACTTTTCTTCATAACTACCACTGACTTATCTGTGTAATAAATAACACCTCATGCAGGTGGTTCAATTATGTGACAAATATAAAATAAGAAGAGATTCATAGAAGCTCAGTAAATTTCCGCCATGACAAAAAAATTACCACAGATTGACAGAAGCATTATCAAGACCATCATCCCCAATGCAAGTTGGTGAAAATGTAATTATCGAGATTAACCAGCATTGCAGACTTGGCAGAGGAATGGAGGTGCTTCTACAGGAACCCATTACCATAGCAACCCACTATTTAGCTTTACACAGAAAGTGCAGTAACAGTTAATGCTGTACCTTCCTTTAACTGTTGTTTTTACTTTTCCGGTACTGAAGGAGGAGACTTACTGCTTTATTAGGAATCCTCAAAAGCATCCAATGGTCAAACAGTCTTGTACATTAGGTGCCAGAGCCATGCTGGATTTGCTATAGGGACCCTCACGCCAGTCTACACAAATGAAACGGGGGAAATTGCAATACATAGTGGTGTACTTAGCAGAGAGTGAGGGATACAATGGGAATTATTCATATCCTACTCATTATAATAGGGCCTAGAAACAGCTTGGATCTCACACATTTTATTGTTCTGTTGAATCCTCCTCCTTTTTTCATATAAATCTCGTAATCCAATCTCCAGCACAGAAAAGCAGCACACAAGGCCAGTTTGCGCTTCACACAGGTTTTATTCTTTTCTCAAGGGATTAGTTCTATCTCCTGAGGCCCTAGCAGTGCCAGTTAGTCTCAGCTTTTTCCCAGTGCGTTTGGCTAACACATGTCTCCACTCTCTCCATTATATTCCATTGCACCCATTTCTTCACAGGTAAACTATGTAGAGGTTTTGGCCCCCGTATGATTGCCTATCCCTCTAATACAAAAGGAAAAATTCTAAATGGAAGACAGTAGATTTTCCATATATCATGCAATTTAACATCTAGAAATCACTCAAAGTCACAGTGAGTATTGCTAATTCCCATGAGTATTGCTGATTCCCACCTGTCCCTAAATGGAAACTAGGTGCCAGGAAACTCCTGAGTTTGAAAATAATGTTATAAGCCTTTCCATGTTACTTCCAAGTACAGGTACAGATGCCATTTCCAAAGATTCACCATGCAAAACAAGTCCCTGCCTGTTAAAAGCATGGGGAAAACAATGCTAGCCCAGTCAGATAATTATTTAACACAGGGAGATATTTGAAAATCCATTTCACCACCTAAATCCTGATATGGCACAGTCTGTTCGGCCTCTACAGGAACACATAATTATTCTCCTACATGCTGAAATCTGTCTACAAACATTGCTTGTGGCAACATTTGGAATTATAGATTCCTCTAAGTGACCCATATATGAGTGTTTTAAACAATGTGTAAACTGGTTGATTCCAGTAAAGAAATACTGTCTGACCACCATCATTATTACTGGCATTAATATTCTGAACAGCAGCAGCAGAACAGAACCTAGAGAGAATAAAATGATATGAGGAGAGTATTAAGAACAAGAGAGAGAAGAGGAGAGGGGGATACTGTTCTGTAGTCTTTAAAATTCCAAAATAGCTGTCATTGAGTAGAGGCTACAGACATGCAATATTTCTCTGAAGTATCAACAATAAAGGTGAACAAATATATTAAGTGCTGAGACATGGATAAAATTTGCATTTGAGTGATAGACAGAGCCTGAATATAATATTGTTTGAATATCTTGATTTAAAATGTCCTGTGATCTAACCTGAGTTGTCCAATATGAAAAAATGCAATTTTAAGAGCTAACAATCAAGCCCTTGTAGACCAGTTATAACTTGGGCTGTCCAATATGTCTCCTGCCTATCAAATATATATATACACCTCAGTCAGGATTTACTGAGGGTTGAGAATAACCTAATTATTTCCAGACTAGTAGTACTGGACTCTTAGAAGGAATTTAACTTTCTAAATATGTGTGCATACATGTTTTTACACACTTAACTAATAGTGTTATTAGGTAAAGGTAAAGGTATCCCCTGTGCAAGCACTGAGTCATATCTGACCCTTGGGGTGACGCCCTCTAGCGTTTTCTTGGCAGACTCAATACGGGGTGGTTTGCCAGTGCCTTCCCCAGTCATTACCGTTTTACCCCCCAGCAAGCTGGGTACTCATTTTACCGACCTCGGAAGGATGGAAGGCTGAGTCAACCTTGAACCGGCTGCTGGGATTGAACTCCCAGCCTCATGGGCAAAGCTTTCAGATGGCTGCCTTACCACTCTGCGCCACAAGAGGCTCTTAATAGTGTTATTACAAGAGCTTAATTCAGGAAGGTAAGAAAATCATTAGCTTCAAAGAAATGAAAAAGTCACACTATTATTATGAAACAATATAATCAGAGTCCAGTAGCACCTTTAACACCAACAAAGATTTATGCAAGCATTCTTTGTCAGACTAAGAACTGACCATTATAACAGTAGGAATATAAAAGCAAAAGTTAATCTTGTTACATTAGTAAACTGTGTCACAGCATCCACACACAGCCACATGATAACTCCCTGCCAAAACAGTCAATCAGACCCCTGTAACCCATTTGTAGTTCAAAAAGACATATCAGAAATAAAACTGTCAAAGCCAGTGATCCACGGCTCACACCCTACTATTTACTGCCAGCCTCATCTGTCTCCATACCAGTATGAAACTTTATTACAAGTAGAAGCTAAGCTGGCAGCTATCTTGTCCTGGGACCAGAAAGTAGCATTCAAAATTACATTACATATTACTAACAGTCCCATAATCCCAATTAAAATAAATTGTGAGGAATGTGGATACACAAGTTACATAAGGTTAGCATGCATAGTGAGATAAAAAACCTTTGTCCTTGTTAAGTCCAGGGTATGTCAAAGTATTGAGTGTTGTAATAACTTGCATTTCTGCAATCTCCCTTTCTAGCCTGTTCTTGAAGTTTCTTTGTAATAGAACAGCTACTTTCAGGTCCTTTACTGAATGTCCTGGAAGGTTGAACTGTTACGCTACAGTTTTTCAATCTTGTGGCTTTTGATGTCAGACTTGTGCCCATTAATTCTTCGGCAGAGGTTTGCCCTGTTTTCCCTATGTATGCATTTAATTTGGCACCATCATCATCAGGCAAGGTATCTCTATAGAAGCAGAACATACGTATTTCTTAATGTGTTCCTGTCAACTACACACTACCAAAAAAAAAAAATACCCTGATGTTATGGGTTGACAACCAAATATTAAAATATTATCTGGCACTTATCTGGCACTTTTTGAATATGAAAAAATCTACAAAGGTTTTCTCTGTCTCTTTTTTCCAGATTTACATTGTCAATTCTTCCAATCAGATTCAGAAAACCTTTATTGCCATAAATGAAGTCAATAAACAAAAAACAACAGACTGTTAAACAATAAAATTAGACAGTCTGACAAAGAGTGCTTGCACTTGAAAGTTCACACCTTTAATAAATCTGTGTTGGTCTTAAAGGTGCTACTGGACTCTGATTTTATTGTGCTACTTGAGACCAACACGGCTACTCATTTGAGACTGTTAAACAGTTTCAGTTCCTATAAAATATAAGTTGTCTCTTGAAATAGCTGCCAAAACCTTGGCTACTTTTACAATGAGAACAGGATCTTTTTTACTTAGTATGATTTTAATCCAGGGTTTATCACCTACACAAAGAAATTTCAATTTCTTCTGATAACCAGCTAAGAACAATAATATTTTACAACTTGGGGCGTACCATGAGTATATGAAATGGTGTGTCTGGAACAGCACACCCATGCAAACAAAGTCTCTCAGAAGAGAAAATCCACAGAAACCTGCCCCAAGTTGAATTTGAAGGGAAGATGTTTAAGCATGCTAATAGGTAGACTCTTCTTAAGGGGTACAGATCCAGTATGTGAAGATGTGATGGAATATAGTAATGGAATGTCCCCAAAATGAGGGGAGCAGACCCTATTAGCAGAAGAGCCCAATGATTGCTTGTCAAATCTTCCAGTCTCTGCTTTACTGTTTATAGAATTACAGATTCTTCATGAGCACTAACAGATGAGATGTCCAGACGAACTGCCAGCAATTTCTGTAGAATTTTATTGGACCAGTTCAAGAAATAAGGGTCTCCCAAACGAAAAGATAATAAACTATTGGACTGAGCATGAAAATAAATCTTTAACCAATATTGTGCAGCCATGCTCTGGTTTCTAATTTCTGTTGACCATGCTCTGCAAGTTTTCAAAGGGAACACCCTCATAAACATTGGTGGAGATCCCATTTGTTACCCCTGTTGCTCTGTCCCCTAGAATTCATTAATTTCCTACTTGAATTCTCATTTTAGGTAACACTTGCAATGGGACCACCCCAGAGAAAGCAAGGAGAGTTTTGTAGACTTTGCCCACCGGCCATAATTGCCAATCCAACTCTGATCAACGTTTTCTGTTTCTATAAATCTACTCAGAGTTCCTAATTAGGAATCATTAGACTCCTTCTACCTTATCTGATGAAAAATTACTAGTCTCTAACTAAGAGATTTCTATGAATCCATTGCTCATGAGTCCAGAGGATTCAGGGATATCTCCTTTGTTCTGTTGGTTTGGAACATAACAATTTAAAAGCCATCCTCTACGTCAGGGGTAGTCAAACTGCGGCCCTCCAGATGTCCATGGACTACAATTCCCAGGAGCCCCTGCCAGCATTTGCTGGCAGGGGCTCCTGGGAATTGTAGTCCATGGACATCTGGAGGGCCGCAGTTTGACTACCCCTGCTCTACGTATTTGCAGACTTAAATATGTATAGAAAACTGTCTACCTTTTGTGAAGAATATCTGAGGTTAAACTTTCAGAGAGCAAATTAAACATCCACCTCACAAGGTGCCATTTTTACATATATACCTAAGTGGTAAATTGCAACACTATTATACTATCAACATCAAGGTTATTAGCTTTTGTTAGAAAATATGATGTATAGAATGAATCCATGGAAACAGATTTATGTCTGCTGGCCTTGTCTATCAACTCCACATAGCAGCCTCTATCAGACACACACATGGCATATGTTCAATTCTTATTCTTATTCTGCAAAAGTGCAAGGACATGGCAGATATATATCATATGCAGTCTGGGCCCAATGTATCTGAGGGACCACCTTTCTGCCTACACCCCTCAAAGAACTTTATGATCTGCAGCTGCCTAGCGATCCCTGAACCCAAGGAAGCCTGCTTGACCTCAACCAGGGCCAGAGCTCCCAGAGGAGATCAGGACTTGAATGAAACTAGAGCAATTCCACAGGGCCTGCAAAAGGGAGCTTCTCCGCCAGGCATTTGGTTGAATCATTCCTTCCTCTCTCCTCCTCCAAGCCTCCCTCCCATGTAAATCATCATCTGTACTGTCTAACCATGGGGCCCCAATATGGTGTAATCTGTTTATTACTGTTCCATTGTTCTACCATATTAATGTTCTATTGTTATTACTGTTGACTATTATTGTTATTTAAAGCCTCTGATTCCCTGTACAGTTTCACTGAGTTTTATGTAAACCGCCATGAGCCCCAGTGGAGTGTGGTATACAAATGCAAAAACAAACACACACAAAAAAAAAACAAATAAATAAGATTTTGACTATCCCTCCAGCCATCAATTCAACATGGCACATAGAAAGAATCTTAAATCATGAACTGATCTGCAGCAATCCCAGAAATGTTTTCCATTAACTCACCCATTATTAAAGATTTCTAAAATCAGACCATCAGACCCTCAACACACATGTAATACACACTTACAATGTGCTTTTGCAGCTGGATTTTCCATTGTGGAACAGGATAATCTACTTCTAAAGTGCACTAAAAGTGCATTATCCAACAGGTGAGGAATGAGCCTTCATCACCTCCTCACAAGCAACTGTAGTAGCCACTTCTTGCATTTAAAACATCAAAGGTTACTATTATATGATTCTGATGCTATTTTTGAACACATCTTAGACATTCCAAGTGGTCCAAAATGCAGGCATTGCCCTAAACATATAATCCCTAAGTTTCCATGATCAGTGTTGACTAAGTCCTAAACAGTTTAGGTACTTGATATCTGAAATTCCTATATGAACCTCCCCCCTGCCCCACCAATCAGGGCTCTCTCAGCCTCACCGGGTGTCTGTTGTGGGGCTGAGGAAAGGGAAGGCGACTGTAAGCCGCTTTGAGCCTCCTTCGGGTAGAGAAAAGCAGCATATAAGAACCAACTCTTCTTCTTTTCTTCTTCAGTGTAGTAGGTGCTAATGTAGCCACCTGCCTTGCCAATGGGCTGCCTGGATCCCCTCAGCAATGGGCTTCCCTTGGTTGGATAGTTCTGATCTCTGGCACAGTCAGAGCAGTTTTGTGCACAGTGCTCCCAAAGGTGGCATCTGCAAAGCTCCCTTGACAGTCCTGTAGCATAAGGCAGTACCTGAGACCTTTATGATTATTATTTTGGAAACAAGTGATATCCCCTTAGGAATCACTTTGAAGAAGGACTGGCCCATCTGAGACCACCAAGGCTCTCCAGGGCTGCCAGCAGAGAAAGCCTTTTTCTCATTCCCCTTCTCTGGCCTCTCCACCCCAGGGCCTGAATTCAGGCATCCACTTTCAGGGCCTCCTCTTGAGGGAAGGAAATTTCTGATGCCCAGCACTCTGCTGCTACATGCTACTGCTGGCAACAGTGGGAGGTGCGGGGGGTAGAGCCAAGATGCTTGTGCCCACTGAGCCGGGGCTCCCCCTCCCAACATCGTTTCAGAGCCTTCAAAGAGGCTCCTCAGAGTGCTGAAGCACATGTAGAGAAAGAATTGCAGGACAATACTACCTCTAACCCCCCTTCAAGGATCGCTGCCTTGTTGTGGCAAGGGGGCTTGCGTAGTTCAGTGAAGCTATGAGCTATGCCGTGCAGGGCCACCCAAGACGGACAGGTCATAGCTGAGAGCTCTGACAAAAGGTGATCCACTGGAGAAGGCAATGGCAAACCACTCCAGTATCTTTGCCATGAAAACTCTATGGACAGTTCCAATAGGCATAACGATATGACGCTGGAAGATGAGCCCCTCAGGTCGGAAGGTGTCCAATATGCTACTGGGGATGAGCAGACGGCTAGTACGAGTAGCGCCAGAATGAATGAAGCGGCTGGGCCAAAGCCGAAAGGACGCTCAGTTGTGGAAGTAACTGGTGGCGAAAAGACAGTCCGATGCTGTAAAGATTTTTATTCCATAGGAACCTGGAACGTCAGATCCATGAATCAAGGCAAGCTGGACGTGGTTAAACAAGAAATGAGAAGACTGAACATCGACATTTTAGGAATCAGTGAACTAAAATGGACAGGAATGGGTGAATTTAATTCAGATGACCATCAGGTATACTACTGTGGACAAGAATCTCGCAGAAGAAATGGAGTAGCCTTCATAATCAATAAGAGAGTAGGAAAAGCAGTCTTGGGATACAATCCCCAAAATGACAGAATGATCTCAGTTCGAATCCAAGGCAAACCATTCAACATCACAGTGATCCAGGTCTACGCCCCAACCACTGCTGCTGAAGAGGATGAAGTTGATCAGTTCTATGAAGCCCTACAACACCTTCTAGAAGCAACGCCCAAAAATGATGTGCTTATCATCATGGGGGATTGGAATGCTAAAGTAGGAAGCCAAAAGATAACCGGGATAACAGGCAAGTTTGGCCTTGGAGTACAAAATGAAGCAGGGCACAGGCTGGTAGAATTTTGTCAAGAGAATACAATGGTCATAGCAAACACTCTTTTCCAGCAACCCAAGAGACGACTCTACACATGGACATCACCAGACGGTCAACACAGAAATCAGATTGACTATGTGCTCTGCAGCCAAAGATGGAAAAGTTCTATCCAGTCAATAAAAACAAGACCAGGAGCTGATTGTGGTTCAGATCATGAGCTTCTTGTTGCAAAATTTAGGCTTAAATTGAAGAAAGTAGGGAAAAGCACTAGGCCACTCAGGTATGAACTAAATCATATCCCTGACGAATACACAGTGGAGGTGACAAATAGATTTAAGGAATTAGATCTGATAGACAGAGTGCCTGAAGAACTATGGACGGAGGTTCGCAACATTGTACAAGAGGTAGCAACTAAAACCATCCCAAAGAAAAAGAAATGCAAGAAATCAAAATGGCTGTCTGAGGAAGCTTTACAAATAGCTAAGGAGAGAAGGGAAGTGAAAGGCAAGGGAGAAAGAGAAAGATACACCCAATTGAATGCAGAATTCCAGAGAAAAGCTAGAAGAGATAAGAATGCCTTCTTAAATGAACAGTGCAAACAAATAGAAGAAAACAATAGAATGGGGAGGACCAGAGATCTTTTCAAGAAAATTGGAGATATGAAGAGAACGTTTCATGCAAAGATGGGTATGATAAGGGACCAAAATGGTAGGGACCTCACAGAAGCAGAAGAGATCAAACAAAGGTGGCAAAATTATACAGAAGAACTATACAAGAGCGAGCTTAACATCCCTGATGACCACAATGGGGTAGTTACTGACCTGGAGCCAGACATCCTGGAATGTGAAGTCAAATGGGCCTTAGGAAGTCTGAGCAACAATAAAGCTAGTGGTAGTGACAGCATTCCAGTTGAACTATTCAAAATCTTAAAGGACGATGCAGTAAAAGTGCTACACTCAATATGCCAGCAAATTTGGAAAACTCAACAATGGCCACAGGATTGGAAAAGGTCAGTTTACATTCCAATTCCAAAGAAGGGCAATGCCAAAGAATGTTCAAACTACCGCACCATCGCACTAATTTCTCATGCTAGCAAAGTTATGCTCAAAATCCTACAAGCTAGGCTCCAGCAATATGTGGACCGAGAACTTCCAGAAGTACAGGCAGGATTTCGAAGAGGCAGAGGAACTAGAGATCAAATTGCCAACATACGCTGGATCATGGAGAAAGCTAGGGAGTACCAGAAGAACGTCTACTTCTGCTTCATTGACTATGCTAAAGCCTTTGATTGTGTGGAGCACAACAAATTGTGGCAAGTTCTTAAAGAGATGGGAATACCAGAGCATCTTATTTGTCTCTTGAGAAATTTATATGCAGGTCAAGAAGCAACAGTGAGAACTGAACATGGAATCACTGACTGGTTCAAAATTGAGAAAGGAGTTCGGCAAGGCTGTATACTGTCACCTTGCCTATTTAACTTGTATGCAGAGCACATCATGAGAAATGCGGGATTAGAGGAGTCACAAATTGGGATCAAGATTGCAGGGAGAAATATCAACAACCTCAGATATGCAGATGATACCACTCTAATGGCAGAAAGTGAAGAGGAACTAAAGAGCCTGTTGATGCGGGTGAAGGAGGAGAGTGCCAAAGTTGGCTTGAAACTCAACATCAAGAAAACAAAGATCATGGCATCCGGCCCTCTCAAGTCCTGGCAAATAGAAGGGGAAGAAATGGAGATAGTGACAGATTTTATTTTCCTGGGCTCCAAGATCACTGCAGATGGGGACTGCAGCAAAGAAATTAAAAGACGCTTGCTCCTGGGGAGGAAAGCTATGGCAAATCTAGACAGCATCCTAAAAAGCAGAGACATCACCCTGCCAACAAAAGTGCGTTTAGTCAAGGCTATGGTCTTCCCAGTTGCAATGTATGGCTGCGAAAGTTGGACCATAAGGAAGGCCGAGCGTCAAAGAATTGAGGCTTTTGAACTCTGGTGCTGGAGAAGACTCTTGCGAGTCCCTTGGACTGCAAGGCGAACAAACCAGTCAGTCCTAGAGGAGATCAGCCCTGGCTGCTCTTTAGAAGGCCAGATCCTGAAGATGAAACTCAAATATTTTGGCCACCTCATGAGAAGGAAGGACTCCCTGGAGAAGAGCCTAATGCTGGGAGAGATCGAGGGCAAAAGAAGAAGGGGACGACAGAGAATGAGGTGGATGGATGGAGTCACTGAAGCAGTAGGTGCAAACTTAAATGGACTCCGGGGAATGGTAGAGGACAGGAAGGCCTGGAGGATCATTGTCCATGGGGTCGCGATGGGTCGGACACGACTTCGCACATAACAACAACAACTACCTCTAACAAAACGTTTTAAAGCTTTCCCTGTCAATATTTTCCCCCAGCAATCCAATGTTAGCAATATATTTGCTAGACTTGTCGTGCTTGTAAAAAAACTCCAAAATTTACATGATGGTAAAAAGTAAGCAATAATGGAGAATGTACACCAATGAGGGGGAGGACCACTAACATTCTGCTAATTAACTTAGATTAAATACAACTTGAAGAATCTATCCTATTTCAAAAAACAAGCCCAGCACAAAACTGAACAATAAGTAGAGACACACCTAAAAGAAAAAGGTATTTCAGTGCCACAACACAATGCCCAGTTTTCCACATGGGTATGTAGACTATATACTATGTGATATGATTCCTAAGAGAAAAATCAGAGGGGAGAAAGGTGCAGAATGCAGGCATAGCATATGAACTAAAGCCCTACAGACTGAACTTCATCAAATATCAAAAGTAAGCTGTGCATGCAGAACAGCCATATATTTTATGGCAATTTTATCCAGTTGATTTGTTGCAATTCTTTAGCAGAAATAAAACAAAATTTACAATTCAAATCTTAAAACATTCAAATGATAAGTTAAAGGCAAAGTACCATTGAAATGGGGGAAAATAGCCAAACTAATTTTACAGCAACCACAACCCATTTTCCCATTACACATTTCTTAGATAACTTTGTGGTATTAAAGGTTAACAGCATGTGCATTGAGCTATAGCTGTGGTTGTCATGGGAACTGTAATTCTTAATTTCATTACTTACATACATAATTTGTTAAATATAATGCTTTACTAACATCTTTTTCAAAGAATTTACAGTATTTCTTCTCCATATCCTGTATGATTTGGAAGAACCATTGCTGTTGATAGTTTGGAGAGAACATTAACAACAACAGAGACAGGAATTGTCTGCTTCTCTCTCCATTCCCATTCCTTTAGTTCCTCTTGACTTTCTGCCATTAGAGTGGTATCATCTGCATATCTGAGGTTGTTGATATTTCTCCCTGTAATCTTGATCCCAATTTGTGTCTCATCTAACATCACCTTTCTCATGATGTGCTCTGCATGCAACTTAAATAGGTAAGGCAACAGTATACAGCTTCAAGGATCACTGACTTGTCGTGGCGAAGCGGCTTGCGTAGCTCAGTGAAGCTATGAGCTATGCCGTGCAGGACCACCCAAGACGGATAGGTCATAGCAGAGAGCTCTGACAAAAGGTGATCCATTGGAGAAGGAAATGGCAAACCACTCCTGTATCTTTGCCATGAAAACTCTATGGACAGTTCCAAAAGGCAAAACAATATGACTAAACAGGAAATATGTAAATTAAATGGAACATCACTACAGACATCCTTGTCTGGAAAGGCTGAATCAAACTTCAATTTGCCATGATGTTAAAATTTAGGTTCTTAGTCTGTTTCCTTCACTTAAACCACGATTCTAAACAATATTATTTTATGTATTTATTTAGAACATTTTAATGCTGCCTCTCCAGGAATCTGTCTAAGATGGCTTACAAAATAAAAATAATAATAAAAAACAAAGCAAAATATATTAATTAAATCCACTCTCCTTTTAGTTTAGTCACGCATTCCAGCTTTACATTCCAGGTTTGTGGGGAACAACCCCCCCCCCAACTCTTCCAAATTGCCCATTTAAATTTTATAACAGTGCAGAGTTTGATTCAAGATGCCCCAAATGACACATGATGGCTACCTCAAAGTTCAGACAACTAATGACCAATTTTATATTTGTATTTCAATTTAGAAAGCTAGAAGAGAGCAAATGAAACCACAAGATATCCAGCGCAGGGAAGCAATGGCAGAGAGGGGGGTATCTACGCCTTGACATTTCTGTTCATAATCATCTTCTTGCCCTTTTCTTTCCTGTAGGCAGGGAGGGGAAATCCCAAGTGTGGGAGGGGAAAACATTTGGGTTGTATTGGGAAAATTATCCCTAGGGAATATCTCCCATCTTATTTCCAGCCCTCTGACATATAAAAAACCAAAAATGCCCCAAGAGCTAGCCAAGTTGAATGACTTCTGTGGTGCTGCAAGCCAGTACTGCAGGAGCCACTGAACTCAGTCCTAGCCAGTAGTGCCAACAATATGCATCATTAGCTCACCCCTCCTCTTCTCCCACCTTGATCAACTCCCTGTGTTGCAAGAGAAGGCAACTGAGGAGATGAACGTATCACTGTTGCACCTATAGAGTTCTTCTAACTCAGCAACACTGATAGGCCTACCAGGGATTGGATCTGCCTGTTCTTAGTTATCAGTGGCCTTCCAGGGATATGGGCACTGGGAACTTTACTTGTGACTTAAATGGGCAGCCTGTTCCTACCTTCTACCTACTTAGCTACTTGTCAGTTCAACCCCCCCCCCCAAAAAAAAAAAACAACCATCTGCTATATCTTATACCATTGGGATCTCAGGATTATCAACCAAATGTTTAGTGCTATAAACTAGAAATGCTCAAAATACTAACGTCAACACATGTGCAGTTCAGTTTTATGACCTGCTCAACTTCCCTGACTCCATAGCACATAGCTCTTGTGAGACCTTCATTATATTATCCTTGTAAAGCATGGATGCAGCATGCAGTTTTCTAGGTGTGCACTGTTGCTTCCCATCTCCTCTGTGTCTTTCTTCCCTTCAAAAGTTGCTTCTGAACCTATCATTCTCCCCCCCCCACCCAAAGTTTGACTAAATGTGTTCCAGACCCAGTAGAACAATGCAACATGGAACAAGGCAGCAAGGGTCTCAGTGATTCCCCCACCCCAATCCATTCCCAGCTGCATTTTACACGGGAATCTGATAATTCTGGATATTTGTTTACATTCGACAAAGTCTGCCTAAATAGTTAACTTTTCATTCATATATTCTTTTCCTATCAGATTTGCTGCATATGTACATGGAAACTCTTAACAAATATTCACCATACACACATACTGATTATATATTTCATCACCGTACAAAGATTAATAGTCTGATCCACAACTCAGTTAGGCCTAACAACTCAGAGTTAAGTTGATTTAAATCTCTGTGAATATCTATTGGCCTGTGTGTAATGAATTACTTCTTATGGGCTCAGGAAAGGTCAGTCACAAAAGGAAAGAATAAAGTCCAAGACTGAAACTTGATATTGAAAACAAAGAAATCTGACAAGTTGAACAAACACTTCATTTATGAGCTTCCTGCAGAAAGCAAGCAACAAATATTTAAAAGAGGTCTCAAACGGTTCAGTTAGATTATGCACATGCAAAATTTGCAAAGCTACAGGTTGGTTCAACAGAAATGTACATCAACACAGAAGTAAGCTGAACATTCTATATCATGATGATTATCAGTTGTACTTTTGTGTAAAGCTGGTACGTGGGATACTGGCAGAGCTGATTAAGTATACAATCTTACTGTCATCCTAGCACTCGAAAGCTCACGCCTTGAATAAATCTTTGTTGGTCTTAAAGGTGCCACTGGACTCTGATTTTCTATTGTTGTCATCCTACAGTCCTGTTTCAAATCTCTGGTCTCACTAAAGTCACCATTTGGTAGACTCAACACACTCATACCCAAAAGATACTTGCTTAGCCCTGAAGACTCATAAAATCTAGGACACACTCAATAACCTTCAAAGATCAACTGATATCATGAATACTAAACTGGTCAACCATGAGAGATGCTAAGATGAAGCCAAAACCAATTTAGATTCTTTAGAGGACAATTCATTACAGTACAGTGACTTTTATGTGACTTTTCTCTCACAAACATGTTTATCCTTTCTAGCAAAGACTGAAAGGAGTAATTGGAAGGCTCTTTTCAAGTTGCAAATTTTGTAAATGGAAGTACTAAAGTCACCTATAAAAAGGGTTTAACTCAAGCAGTGCATCCAATAACAGTAGTACACAAAAAACAAGAAAGGATGGGAGGAAAGAGTTTTTTTTAAAGTAATTGAGTGTAGGAACATTAGAATTTAAAAGATTACAGATATTGAAAGGGAGTGTGGGCTGCATAATAGTTGATCATGACAGCTGCAAGGATGTTACAATCAGCTGAAATGTGGGGCCTCGTCCTTTTAAACACTCCCCAACAGCTTGCCAAGTTGGGGGAAGCATTTAAAAGGAGTGGCTCCCCGCCCACATTTCTGCCAGAAACTCTATGGAGGTATGATGTCACTTACGTATTTTTCCTAGAAGTGACAACACACCATTAGTGACAGCCATCTCCCAAAGAATCTATGTGAACACAGTTCTACTACCTTCTGTATGTAAACTAGATCTCCTTTTAGAGTTTTGGTACTTTGTTTCAGCTAAAAATTATTTTGAGTCTGGTAAATAAGTTCCTTTTCTCCTTGCCACAATCCTCCTCCCCTTTTCCTTCAAAATCCAAACCATTCAACACAAGAGCTTTTAGGGAGTCAGCTGAATATACCTGCTAGACCAGGAGATTGCTTTCCAGTAGCGATATGAAAACTTTCAGGAGTCCATTCCATACCTGATTTAAAAAGTCAGGGGCTTACCATTTGCAAACACCATATTTTTGGCATTTTGTACAATGTCCTAAACATCCAGCATTACATCTGCAAACTGGGAGCTACATCCTCCATTTTAAAGCAGTAGCAGGGGAATCCACAAAACTGGATTACCCCTGCAATGAGCGCTAGCAGGATGAGAGCAGTCATCAAGACACTCACACAAGACACGTGCATTACCAAAGTGGCTGAAGTAGTGAGATTTCCAGCTCCAGTGCCCGTCCTCAAGCTTGCCTCTCTCTCTCTCTTCACTCAGAACAGGGCTTTCTTAAAAAAAAAAAAAAACACTGCATGAAGCATCGAATAGACATACAATTGCCCAGGCAGAGTATAAAAAACTTTTCCCCACCAGTTTGCCCACAAAGCATGCCTCTTCCCCACACACAAAAATCACCCCCCCCCAAATATTTTTGGAAGCTTCAAGGCTCCAGATTGCAAGAGGGTTTGCAGTAAAAGGAGTGCTATACATCAATGAATAGATGCATATGCATTTAAACTAATAAGTAATTTAAAAAAATTAGTTCACAGTCCATTTAAAGGCGGAAGAAAGATAACTGGCTGCCTGTCTTGATTGACAGGGGGAAGAGAGGAGCATGTATAGCACGTTGCCCTCTTCCACCATTTCAAACAGGCAAGCGAAATGGCGGGAAGCGCTAGATGGCAGCAGAGGAGCCAGCAGCTGAGGAATTCCAGGAGGTGTGTTTTGGGTTTTTTTTAGTGTTAAGCCATTGCACTGGCCTAACACTGTTATTTTTTCTGTGCAGAATGGCCCTCAGTATTGTCTATTTGGTGGTGCTATGTACTTAGAATTACAACACTTGCTTTAATTTCCCTAAGTACTCTAAATAACCATGACTACAAACTGACAAAAGTGAGCATATGTAAGAAGATTCATTAATCTTATGCCTCCACTTCTAAATCTAAGTGGAATGTTCTTTCCACTCTTTCTCCCCCTCACCTCTGGTATACAAATGTACATGATAGAAACCCAGCTATGCAAAGATGAAATTCCCATCAAATGCATGCAGAACATTGCTTGTGAATAAATATATAAGTGTTCCAAACAAGAGATAGGAAGGGCCTTTTGTTTCTCTCTCCCCTTCCATCCGTGCAGACCTTGCAGGCTTCTACAGCACATTTGCATTCATTTAATAATGTGACTCACATCCTGAAATGCAAGAGTGGCGGGCGGGGAAAACCAAACATTGATAACAAGCTATTGTAAAGCAAAAGAACTCAAGCTTATATATATATATATATTCAAAACAGCGAAGCAGAAATCACTCTAGCATAAAAGGCAAGCTTCTGAATGATAACGATGAAATGGTATAAGCATTAAAAGCCTCACATTTGTCTTTGTGCTTCACAGACATTGTAGCCATTTTACACAGCAATTCTAATTTGTTCTGTTTTTCAACTGCTTAGGCATTGTACGCCTAACACTGTGTTATCAATAGAAAATAAAATTTACAAGCTATTGTTAGTCAGAGCTCCATTAAAATCAATAGAACCAGGAACTTCACAGCCACCCTCAAATGATTTTTTAAAATTATAATAAGTGCTATATTTTAAAAAATCCACATACATACACAAACCACCAAGCATATCCATTCATAGAATAATTATGAGAACTATTTCAGGGGGCTATGTCAGCATTTGAGTTCCCACCCTGCACTGGTAAATGCCAGTACATTTTAGTTGTGGAACCTGGGGAGGGTGGAATTTCAAGAGGGTGTGTATCACTCAGAAATGATGTCTCCAACAGTTTTCCACAAACTTTGTGAGAAAGATCATAGAAACTAAAACACTAGTTGACAATTACTCCAGATCCGCATTTCTGGGTGATTCGGAACCCGGCAGAGGTTCATGTCTCAACGGGTTTCATAATTTGGTCACCTCCCTGTAACATCCAGCAGGTCACTGGGGGCACGGGGAGCCTGGCGGGACGCTGGAGGGCCCCGGGCATACCTGCAGGATTAATCTGTGGCTGCCTTGTGGGTCGTGAGCCACAAGAGGGCTGGTTCCTAAATGCTATCGAACGCTCAGTTAAATGTTGAATAAAGTTGTGGCCTGTTTAAAGCCAAATAAAAGAAATGTGTGGCTCTGTGTCTCTGCAGTGAGAAAGTCTTCCCCTGCAAGGCAAAGATCATAGAAACTAAAACATTAGTTGACAATTACTGTTAACAACATTCTCCCCATTTGTTGTCCTCCTGTTTCTCAGATTATTTAGGGTGGCACATTGCTCATCACCAGCAAATAAATGGCAGGCCTAGTCAGTATGTAGTAACATTGCTAGTAAGATTGGCAGACTCAAGGTGTGGCCCGTCACCAGCAATTATGACTGCTCTATAATGTATACTTCCTAAAGAGGAAATCATACCTCTGAAGGACTGACTATGGCGCATCACATCCTTGCTAAACTCCCTTCCTAACTCCATCCCCAAATAGCCAGGATTATCCCAAAGCAGAGTTGGAAACCCTACTTGTTAAATATCCACATCCATGGTTGGCTTAAAAAAACCCACAGTCAGAAGGGTGTCTGCATATGCAGGGGATTTGCCAAGCAGCACACCAAGGGACTCACCTTGCCTGTGGTAACACAGTTTAGAGACTCTGTTATCATGCTGGGCAATGAGAAACACAGTTTTGCTGTCATTTGTTGGATATACTCATAGGCACAGTGGGGAAACAAACAATGAATGAAGGGGGAAAGAGAAATCATTTGAAAATCTTGTCTCAAAATGTCTCCTTCCAGGTTTCTATTAATTTGCCTTCCATCCCTTTTTGTCTTCAGCTGAGTCTCAACATTCTGACCCTTCTGGAACAATGAGCCTTTCTCTAGTTATTGGGTCCCCCCCCCAAATCCTTTGGTTAATTCACAATGTCATATCTTTATGAATCCCTGGGTAGTAGATGTCCCCTGAGTAGTAGATATCCCTATGTTGTTCCCTGGGTAGCACCACTCTGCAATTCTCATATCCTTATCAAGTGCCAAACAGTTTACTCTTCTACTACATAAGCTCCTTGGAGCAAGTGCTCTTATTTATGCAACATATTCTTTTGTAAAATGAGTATGATATATCAAGAAGCTAAGTGACAAACAAGCCCTTCCAAACTAGTGGAGTTAACATATACGTTTAGCCATGAAGTGAAAATATATGGTTGATAGTAGTCTATTATACTTCTGTGATGTGGAAGCAGTACTTACTGAGAGAATGAGACTCTTCACAAGCTTCGCTGCATTATAAAATTGTTTATAAAGTTTCATAAATAATACCAGTGTGCATTGCTAGTAAATTGCTAACAATAAAAAGGAAACACATTCCAAGGCCATCTCTTTGCAAGTTACAAAAGCTATTGTAAGAAGATGGCATTTGTATACACTATACAGTGAAAGATTCCTGGACTCTTCTGCTCAGGTAGCTGGACGCGGGCAAGGCTTGAAGGAAACTTGCTTGGGGATGCAGTTGATCATAGGAGGTTCAACAGGTTCAAGCAGGATCTTATCAATCTCCCAGGAAATAAGTGATTTATGATAAAAGCAGGGGCTCTTGGGAATTGTAGTCCATGGACATCTGGAGGGCTGCAGTTTGACTACCCCTGCCTTAACTAGTGAAGTAGGCCTGCTTGTACGTTCCATCCTTTCCTTCTTAACCCAACCTGGATAGCCCTGGATAGGACTTGGAAGGGCAACCTCCAAGGAAGACCATAGTCAAGATGAGTGACAGGTGATGGCAAAACCACCTCCAAATGTCTCTTGCCTAGCAGTCAGACAACCTTAAGATCTCCAGGCTGTATTGCACACATTTCATATGATAGAGAAATCCCCCTTCCTAAATCAGACAGAAGTTTAAATGACGCCACCGTGACTTGAAATCCCATGCAATATCATTGGGCATCCTCTCGGGCTAAGCTCTGTTGATGAAAAACAAATTCATATTAAATTCTTGGCTATTGGTTTGAGGTCACTAGAGGGGAGATAGTGGTGTCTGGAGATCTCCAGGAACTGCAGCTGACATCCAGGTGACAAAGATGAGACAGCTTCCACGGCATTGGGAGGCCCATGGCTAGTGCCCGTTGCATTCCAGGGTGCAATGGGCTTTCTTGCTAGTTAAGGATATATTTCTGAACCATTTCCTCATGAGAAGTCACAAGAAGAGGTATTATCTGTCAAAGATTTCAAGCCATTTCATGAACAGTAATTTTTGCTTGTTGTGACTCCTTAAGAAAGCAAATGGATATTATTCTGGAAACTGATCAAAGGACTGGCTTTCTAATTAGAGTTCTGAAATGTAGGAAAGCTTGTAACTGAAATACCTCAGCCTTGTACAATAACTGTGAGAAAATGGTTAATCGGTGATGTACAATGGCATAGCACAAGCAAAATCATCAATGACAACAATGAAATGCACTGATGTCATTGAATATATGAAGCTGGTCTATCAAAGTCAGCAACATCTACTCTGGTTCAACAGATTCTCAGCCTTAGGTATTTTGCACAACTAGAGATGCCTGAGATAGAACCTAGAACTTTCTGCATGCCTCTGCTGCTCCTCCCTAAATGACAGGTTCTTCCTACTCCCAATACACAAAATAACACAACAACTTAACACAAAAGAACAAAACTAAAACGGTCATAATGATTGATCCATGTTTGTAAAAAAATATTTATTTATTTACTTATTATCTTTATATACTGCCCTACATGAAAGCTTTTGATTGTGCAGATCACAACAAATTGTGGGAAACCCTGCAAAAACTGGGCTGCCCTTGCATTTGATCAAACTGATGCAATTGCTCTAGGCAAACCATGAAGCCATTGTACATACATCATTTGGTGACACTAACTGGTTCAAAATAGAGAAAGGAGTGTGCCAAGGCTGTATTCTTTCCCCTTTCTTGTTTAACTTGTATGCTGAGTTTATTATGAGAGAGATTAAACTCAAGGAATCAAACATTGGAATTGAGATTGGAGGAAGGAATGTAAATAATCTTCGGTTTGCTGATGACATTGCCCTCCGGTCAGAAACTAAGGGAAGCCTAGAACAGCTGTGTGTGTGTGTGTGTGTGTATGGAAATCAGTTCTCAAGTTTATGTTTACAATCGCTCTCTCACACTCTCTTTCTTCATAACTATTTTAGAGTACCACTACCAAGATCTACCCTGGAATACAGGGGCTGCAAATATTTTGCCTTATTCTTTTTTTGAATCCTTTTTAAAGCTAATTAAAGATTGATCTCTGGATCAGGTTTGGGTAACAAGGTTGCCCAGTTCACAAGATGCAGTGACAATGCTTGTATACGGTGGTTGGTCGATTCCTTGCTTCATGTGAACACAAGGGGATGTCAACATCTGCAGAGGGCTTAACTCCATCAAACAAGGCCAAGATGATGCAGTAAATGTCAGTCATAATAGCAGTAAGTTCATATACACTATATCCTGTTTATACATGACATTTGATTGACAGATATGTATCACAGCAACAAAGTCCTCCTTTGAGACATAGAAGACATTTTTCACCATGTGGAAATTACTACTGCATGCTTCATTGGTCATGCATTTAACACTCAGCAGGTGATAACAGACTACAAAAAGCCCATCCACATGCTTAAATACCTAAGCAAGAATGAGATGGGATGGAAGCCCCAGAATCTATTTGAGCATGCAATACCATTTTCAACATAATTAGTTATCTAATTGCAAAGCCAAGCCTAGTTGATGCATTTACACATGCAATTAATTACAGTTTACTTAAAAGCACTCAATTGAAGAGCCTCATTATTTATTTTCCCAAAATGACAGTACCGAAAGGATAGATTTGGTTTTAGAAATCAAGAGGAGAATTATGCATGTAACTATAAAAGCAGAGCATTTGAAGAAGGTTAATTGTTGAAAATGACCAACAGTGCTGTAGTAGAAAAGAGCAAGATATGAAGAAGTGAGCTGTGACTCACAAATTGTGTTGGTCTTTATTTATATTATTATTTATTTGATTTCTATACCACTCTCCCAGTGGACTGGCTCAGTTCTGTCAAGACCCAGATGTGCTCTGGGAGCTTATTCCACCAGGTGGTGGCCAGGACAGAAAATGCTATGGCCTTGAATGAGACCAGACATACCTCCTTGTGATCAGGGATCCCCAACTGGTTGATATTCGAAGAATGGAGAGTCCTTCAGTAGATAAAGATAGAAAGGTGAATGGACTTTTTGTTAAGTTCCAGAAGCTTAAAGTTGATCTGGAATTCAACTGAAAGTTAATATAGCTGCCAAAGTACAGGCCAAATATTGGTCCTTCAAGATGTTACTGTGAGGACTCTGGTAGCTGTGTTCTGGACCAGTTGCAATTTCTGAAGGAGGGATAAGGGCAGGCCCACATAGAAGCCCAATCTACAGGTGGCTGTCATATGGATTATTGTGGCTAGGTGTTCTGGAGCCAGATAGGATGTAAGTAACTTGGCTTGGTAGAGATGGTAAAATACCAGCCTTGCTACTTCTGTGACATGCACCTCCATAGGTAACAAAAATCACACCCAGATTTCTAGCTGAGTGTGCGACTGACAGCCACACCCTGTCCAGAGAGGGCAAGTATGTCTCCTCTCCTGGTCCCTTCTTACCCAACCACAATACCTTAATCATTGAAGGGTTGAATTTCAGGTGACTCTGCTTGAGCCACCTCATCACTGCATCCAGGCATCTGGCATCTGCCAAAGTTGTCTGGGGGCAAATCCAGGTGGCAATCCATTAGGAGGTAGGGCTGGGTGTCATCTGCATATTGATGGCACTCAAGTCCAAAGCTCTGGACCAGCTGGGCCAGAAAATGCATAAAGATATTGAACAAAACTGGTGAGAGAATCACACCTTGTGGCACTCCACATGGGAGATGGCATCAGTGCATCTTCGCAACCATGAAGAAAGGAGAGCAGCCATTGAAGGGCTGTCTTATATATCTTTGCATCAGCAAGGCAGTGAGTTAAAACCTCATGATTAACTAAGTGGAATGCTACTACTATCAAGTAATACAAGCAGTGCTGTCTCTGGAGGTTGTTGGTCAGAGCAACCAGCACCTGTGCTGGGTCTTAGAAATCACAGTTATTGGATCCATAAGTCTCTATGGGCAGGCTAAAATATGTTCCTTGACCAGACTGGGCAGGCGTGGCATATGGAATTGGGCCTTCAGGGAATAGTGGTCTGACCCAGCTTAGCACCAAAGATTAGATCCAGGTTGTGGTCTGGGTGGGACCAGCAACAAACTGCAAGAGCCCAGTGTCACCATGGATAGCACCAGGTCTGGGCCACTTCCAGAGGACAATGGCTCCTCATGGAGGTTGGAAGTCCCTCAGTACTAATAGTCTGGGGTGCTATAACAACCAAGCAGCCACCACCTCCAGCAGGCCCGACTGGGCTTCTGGCAGTGTGACGGGTGGCCAATATGCCACTCAGATGGCTAAACTCTCAGCCATGTCCCACCTGAAGCCCACAGTACTGGACTCATGATCTTTTATACTGTTACAGACAAAAACAGTGACCCATTTTAATCCAACAGTGTTCTAGGACACACTCCTTTTTGCCACCTTAAGACCCTGTTTATTATTGTGACTATTGTTGGGGAAGGAAAAGCACCAAAGGGCTCTGCTTGAAGCAAAGATCCAAAGACAATTTAGACCTTGGTATGAATACAAAGATCGTATAGATTCAAATGCATTAGCTGTTATCTAACTTGGCAATATTGCAATATGTAATCAGAACTGCATAGGATCAGAGATCTGCTGTACATGTAAATGTGTAAGGTTGAATTATCCAGGGCTTTTGAGATTCCTGCTGTCTACACAATGTAGGTCAAAGCCTCTGTTGTCCCTTGGTGAGTTTTGATTTGACCCAGCACTGGCCTATGATTGTCACGTCTCTCACAATGGCAGAGGACCGTCCATTAACAACTCCCATTGCCTATACCCATTCTATCACTAGTAAAAAAAACCCTGCAACAATAACAACAAAAATTGCTGTCAGTGCAATGGCATTAGATCACTTACAGAGCCACTTACAGGAAAAACTCAGGAATGACATCATGCATTTCTTGGAATCACTCAGGTACCTGTTCTCAGGTCCATTCAGCAGAGACAAACTGGTTCAAAACATCAGCCATTTATCTGAAGGGGAAAAAACTCCAAAACCAACAACTTCAGCTAACATACAAAACTAAAACAAGAACTCCACCCAATAAAACCAAACTCAATCACACAGCTTTTAGGTGGGAAGCAGATTGTTGTATTAAATATATACATATAATACAATAAATATACTACTGAAACTGAAAAGAAAGCCTCTCTTCTCAAAGTTTTAAAAGATCTCTTTGAATAGCAGGAACACTTACTTGTTGACAACAAATTATTTGGTGTTTGTGTGAACACAAAGTTTCCTCAGTTTTATTATTCAATCATGTCATATACCCCAGCCCTAATTCCACATGACCTTTCTCCTCCAAGTTTAAAACACACACACACACACACACACACACTTAAGTTCTTCTGAACTTTCAAAAGCATCTTATGTGCCATTTCAGAAGCTGAATATAAGAAGATGATTTTGACTCTTCTCTCAGTTCTCTGGGCTGGGAGCATAGCCCTATATGAGACTGAGTGGGACAGCCACCAACAAACAAATAAGAAGAAAATAGATATAGGGGCTACTTAGCAAGGAAGAAGAAAGGGAAGTCCTGTGCATGAAGGAGGAGGGCGGGTGAGATCACGGTATTTGGTGGCCATGTTGTGATCCAAAAATAAAACCCACAACTAGTATGCCCCATTATAAATTCAAACTATAATAAGAAACAATAGCTGTTTGGGGAAGACAATAGGATAGCGTGCATCTCCCTTTCCCCCATAAGTCATATCTCCTGTGGCTGCTCTTGAAAGTTAAAACCAGTTGCTCAGAGATCCAGTCACAGATTCTCAATGAAATGTGTAGTTTGGCCCTTAGGTGGCTTATTTCTGAAATTACTAATAACTCTTCAATATGTTAAACTGGGATGAGGGGTGAAAGGGCTTTACATTCATGGTGATGACCCCTGGCAAGTTTTTATAATAAATTTCAATAAACATTTCTGTTCCCAACAAATCCTTCAGGTACTCAATGCTTTATATTACATTCTGGCTTCTGAAAATGATCTGATCATCGCTAGAGACAGGTCTTTAATAACATACTGCAAGAAAAAAAAAACTAATGTTATTGCTGTTAACCTCATTGTGACAACATCCAACATCATTTAAATTTGCAATGGCTTGATCAAAATACTGCCCTGTAAATAGTTTTAGTTTACTGTCTAACAAGTTAAAGAGAGAATAGAAAGAAACAAGCTTTGTTATTTTCTCTTTATAACTGGAATGCATTCCAAAACTCCAGATCTATGTACTTGGATTATTACCTAAAGATATTTTGTTGCTTGTGGAAAATGGACACAAGAATGGAAAGCAATCCTGTGCTTTACTTACTATAGCTGGGTCTAGATCCCCACCTTGCAACATAAATAACACAATCACACAACAGCTGTGGTTCTCAGTTCCTGCATATGCAGTGCCTAATTAGGATGAGCACTGCAGTGCTTCTCCTTTGAACCAACTCTCCAGCCTGAAATTATCCAGGTTGAGGAGCTGGGCCTGTTGAGGAAGCCCATGTTCATCCTAGAACCCAAAATATCAAAAGGGTGAAGTCTCTTCTCCATGTTTGCTATGATGATCCTAATCAGGCACAGGAAAACTGACAACTGATGCGTAGCTGTGTTACATCTGACCCAGAGTGCACTTGCCATAATATATAAAGAAGCAAAGTTCAGGAAAGCAGGAAAAAAGTGCCTTCTTTCTTCTAGATGCAACAAATGCTGGCTCAGACCTTTCCCCCATTTAACTTTGATTACACTTAGAGAATGCAGAACAGCACCAAAAATGTTCCAGAGTATTTTATGTAGGATAAAAATGGGAGGAAGATCACAAGTTGTCTGCTCTTTTCAATGTATGTTCTTATATTCAAGCTACCCTATATACTCGCATATAACCCTAATTTTTCAGCACCTTTTTCCACACTGAAAAAGCCCTCATCGGCTTATACGCGGGTATATACAGTAACTGAAATAAAAGCCTGCTCCAGCCCGCCAACCGTTGCACTGCCTTTTGCAATGTTTCTTCCAAACTATTATTTTGGTTTCTGTGGGTGGGGTGGGTTTTGGAGGTGCTTTGGGATTTACTGTTTCTTTCACCTTGTATTTCTTTCTTCTTTTATCTGAGGGGCAGCATTGTTTGCCTTGTCTTCTTGGGGTTGTGTTTCTTTTAAAAGCAGATTTTTACAGTTTTTTCTTTCAGTGTTCAGTTTTACAGTTCATTATTTCAATGTTTTGTTCTTGGGGAGGGCACTGCAGTTCTAGTTAGAGTTGTCCATTCCCCCAGTTTGGTAGCTGTTGTACTTGTTGTAGTAGGCTGCCAACTTCGGGCACTGTTGTTCTGCTCTGGTTTGATTTACTTCTCCTGCCAGAGCTGTTCTCACAGAGCAGTTCTGTCAGAGCTCTCTCAGGCTGTCTGGCATCAAGAAAGGAAGGGAAGGAAATTGTAAGCCATTTTGAGATTCCTTTGGTTAGTGAAAAGTGGAGTACAAAAACCAGCAGCTATTCATCCTCTTGACTTTTCTGTATTTATGGGGGGGGGGCTGGATGAGAGAGCCTATGATGATGGAGCAGTTTGCCCAGTTTTTGTTGTAAAATTAGGTCCCTCGGCTTATAGGCAAACATATACGGTACTTATAAGATTTTTAAAATGTATCTGCACTCACTTGCAATTGAAATGTGAAGTGTTTTCATATTTGCATGCCAATACTTTTACTATGAAACTAATACATTACAATATACAGTGTAATTGTTATTTGTTATCACAACAAAATGATCTACTTGTTTTCCTAATTACTTTGGACTGGCAATAATACAATTCAAACAACAGTGATATGGTTATTCAGCTATTCAGGGCTACAAAATGATTGCATTGTAACATGCTGGATAAAAGATAAAACAGTGTCCCATTTACCTGTATCTGTTGTTTGTCAAGTTGTATGCTGTGCAGGCACACATTGGGACTGCTCACGCATAAAGTAGCCAATCCAAAATTTCATGCAGGCCAGTTGATTGGAAGATTGTATTATTATTTTCTAGTCTACCTACACTTTAATGTGATCCCCTTCCAACCCAGAGTGCCTTTATCCTGCTCAGTTACATGCTCTTCTTCCCTAAGTTCTCGTGAGCCACCATGAGCAATCTGACACTGAAGAAATGAATACTTAGTGCTCACAGCAGGGCAGGGGGGAGGGAATGTGCGACTGCAGAGAAGACAACTTGATGAACAACAGTTGCAGGTAAGTGCTACATTGTGTTTCATCTTTTGTGTAAGCCCCCATTATGCAACTGACAAGCTACCTTACCCTGGAGGTATAGCTCTCATTGTAACTGAATATAGGGCTGCCTAGCCAACTGACATCTTACCTCTCACATCAGGTCCGCAGGACAGTGTTTCACAAAGATGTTGGCAAATGATCATGCTACAGTCCTGCATAACTCAGTCAGTGAAACACCTTGCAAGAAGGCTACCAACACAGATTGTGTCCTTGTAGAATGTGCTCTTACTCAGAGGGAACAGGGGGGTCCTGCATATTCGCAGCACAGCCTGATAGCCAATGTGTTCTATGCCAACACAGTCCAAGATTATTGGTGCCTCATCTTATGACAGCTTGGAATGACAGACAAATAATTGGGAGACTTTATGAAAACAACATGTCCTCTTTAAGTTAAACAATAAAGCTCTTTTAACATCCAAACTGTGTGAAGTGTTTTTAGTCATTGGTGTTACATAGGGGAAAACACTGGAAGTGTAACATCTTGTGCTAGTTGGAACTTGAACATGAGGTCTTAAAACCACTCTCTCTTTATGAAATTTGATGAAGTGGGCATATGTCCTAAAGAAAGCTACCTCTCCCACTCTCCTAGCTGAAGTGATGCCCATTAAGAATACAACCTTAGCGGAGAGGATAGACAGCTAGTAAGTTGCTAATGGGTCAATAGGGGGGAGGTAATGTTAGCTGACCCAACACAACAGACAAGGAGAATTGAGGTACAATAGGAGCCAGGGGGTATAGATTGTATAATCTTTTAAGGAACATTCTAAATGATTGGTATAAGAAACGTGACTTGTCCTCTGGTAAGGCATGAGAAGCAGAATTTGCAACCATATGGACTTGAACAGAAGAAAATGATAGCCCTGAGGATTTCAATGATAGGAGATATTCGAGCAGTAGAGGGAGCAGACACGAAGATGCCGGGAAACCCTTACAGCAAGTCCATGAGGAGAAGCATCTCCACTAGTCTCCTTATGACAGTCTGGTTAATGGTGTACATCCATTTAGAAGAACCCAAGCTACAGGCTCAGAGAGATCTAGTGCTACAGATAGAGGTTCCAAGCAGATAGCTAAAGTCAATGGATGCAGTGGTATACTATATTCCATATCTGTAAGAGACCTGGAACTGATGACAAGTTAATGTACCTGTGTCTGGACAGACTGAAGAGATGCACTTATTGAGGCCAGAATGGTGTGATCAGAATGCAACATGTTCCCTTCATGCAAAATTTGGATCAATGAGATACACAATCAACTTGGGTATCAATGGAAAGGGTAGGAACACATAAAATTGGGTGCCCATCCAAGGACTTTAAAAAGCATCACCACTAGATGGTTGATCAGTCCTAGCACATTGTATTGCACAATACCAAACCGTCACAGCTTTCGTGCAGATTGTTAGTGATGGCATGCCTCCCTGCTTGTTTACAAAAAAGTCACAATTGTGCTATCCT
The DNA here is from genome assembly GCF_049243985.1 of Paroedura picta. Classification (NCBI taxonomy): domain Eukaryota; kingdom Metazoa; phylum Chordata; class Lepidosauria; order Squamata; family Gekkonidae; genus Paroedura; species Paroedura picta. Next base: position 73,635,090 of record NC_135373.1, on the reverse strand, counting down.
TTTGGATATGGATCGCCTTTTCAAAAATAATAGTTGTGAATTAAATCATGGCATGAAGTATGATTCTCAGTTCTAGAATGTTAATGTACAAATGCACAGCCAGGAGTCTCAGACAGAAAATTTCCCACAAGTACCCTAGCTCTCTGACACATCTGTGGTGACAATTATGTGTAGACAAATAAATCCAAAAGGATATCCCTAAAGGGACTGACATCCTGAAACCACCATAACAGTACTCTGACCACTTGTCAAGGTACAGAGAATGTTTGGGTCTGTGGATGAAGTAAAGGCTCGAAAACCCTTGAAAAAATTCTGTAATTGCCTTATCTTGAGCTGGGCATATGGGACAGCAGCAGTTGTAGAGGCCATTAGTCCCAGTAACCTGTATAGGTGCAATACAGCAAATTGCTGAATTAACCGTTTTAATGTAAGAAGTTCAATCACAAGGTAATAATAATATTTATTTTTAACCTGCCCTTCCCTAAAGGCTCAGGGCAGATAACAGCTGAAAGAAAACCAATAAATAACCATTGTCACATTAAAACATTCATTTTAACACATTTTAAAGCAGGTCTCAAGTACAGTGAATGTTTGCCTGATGTTTTGGGCAGGGAGGGAAGAATTTTGGTATAATTTCTGGCATCAGCCATAGGCCTGGAAGTACAGCTCTGGTTTACAGGCCCTGTGGAATTATCCCAAGTCCTGCAAGGTCCTCATCTCTCCAGGGAGAGCATTACATTGAAAGGGCCCTGGCCCTGGTTGAGGCCAGTGTGACACCTTAGGGTTAGAGATCTAGAGCAGGTTCTGGTCACTCAATCTTAAACTCCTTTGGGAGACATAAGGGAGGAGGCAGTAAGAAGGCTCAAGCTAAAATAGATTATGGTGAAGTATTAATAAACTGCACTTATTGGAAAGAAATAAGTTTAGATTTCTTCAATTAACCACTAGACCTAAAGTTGACAGGTATTAAGGATTAAATTCAATTGTTCATTTAAAGCAGTGAAAAACCAATAATCCTGATAGCGACAGATATCACATCCCTGAGATCTATTACTACAGTTAAACACTTTGTGAACACACAAGGTTCCCAAGCCCAAAGGGCTAACAGTATATTGAAAAGGCACCCCCTTGTAATTAAACGATGGGTATTTTTGGTGATCTGGATGGATGAATCAACACATGGAAACAAGTATCTTATAAGTCTTGCAAAGCAAACAAATAATTTAATATAAAAAACTACAACGTTGACAACAAATAAATCATTCTAAACTTTTTAACAGTCGGGAAAGAGTTCAAGTCCCAAAGGTCTACAATCAGCCTTGTCTACTAGAAACAATCTGGAATGGAATCCGTAAGGGAAACCAGAGTCCATTGGTGTTTGAAGTCCACCTTTGAGAAGCAGAGATTCTAACTCAGACTGCAAAGCAGGAGAAGTATTATTGATGATGGAGGATCATTGCAAGGGCAGCGACTCATCAAATTCTGGAAATACCTGTCCTTAACAATTGACAAACCCCATAAATCTAAAGTGACTAAGCACCACTCAGCTCAAAAAGCAAACAACCTGCCTCCACAAAACTGGAACATGATTCCAAGGGACATGCTTGTCAAAAGGTAGTTTTCTGGCCCTGTGAATGCGAATGGTTTCTGAAGAACTGTTGTTGAACTTCAACCCCGTGTCTATATGCCCCTCTGCACCTCAACTGCAGGAAGGGTTGAGAACGGAATTCTTACATAACAAACACTGGATTCTTGAATACATTGGACTGGATCACGGTGACTGAACTGTAATGAAACAAAGATGTTCATAGATCAAGTCTTTGGTTAGGAAAGATGTAGAAATGCATTATACACAGGCACAATGTCCTTATTTGGCTTTAAATTCTAGGACAGATGCCTTATTTTAGGTAGTTCAGTATGGCCAGGGACATATTTTATCAATTGCAGACCTTCCTAGAATACAGAAAGAAATTCACTTCTAGGATACATGTACTGCTAATTTCTAATCTGGACTAGGGATATGCATTCAGATCTATCCAAGCTAAAAATACACCTGAAAATTACCTAATCGGTATTTTTACAGTAGATTTCAGCATCCCTAATATATCTGGGTTTTCTCAGAAAAACTAGAGGGGGGTATCCCAAGAAAATCCCAGATATATTTGGGAATTACCAGTAGATTACAAAAAGAGAGAGCAAGAGACAGGCACAGATTGTTCCCACCTCTCAGCTGTTTCTCAGGCTTTCAAAGTCCTTTTAAACTTTAAACAAGTTGCAGAAGACAGGTCCCACCAGCTCAGCTTGGGGCTGACTAGCTTCTCCTGCAGTCCAGTTTAAACCAGGCTGCAAGAGAAGTCATCTGAGGATTGGCTGGCATGGTGAGAGATAAGAGCTCCTCTCCACATCAGTTTGATATTAAGAGCCATTCTGCACCCATTTTAAAAAGTGAAATTCTTACTAGGCTTGTGCGATTCGGCAGCTTTGGCAGCCGTTCCCTCCAGGCACAGTCAGCACTGCACCGCGGGGAGAGGGCAGCGTGGGCGGTGGCGCGATGAAGGGCGCAACCATGCAGATGCGGAGTTCCGCGCCTGCGTGGTTGCAGCCACTGTCGTGCTGCTACCCGTGCCGTCCTCCGTCCCTGCGGCGCGGCACTGGCTGCGCCTGGAGGGAACGGCTGCTTCAGCGGCCAAATCGCACAAGCCTAATTCTTACCTTTTGTAAACGTCATATTTTTGGCGTTTTGCAAGACATTATGAGCATCCAGCATTACAGCACCAAACGGAAGCTACACCCTCCACTTTAAAGCGCTTCCAAAGGAATCACATTAACTGGTTTTCCCCGGCCATGTAGTGCGAGCATAGTGACAGCAGCCAGCAAGTCAGTTACAAAAGACATGAGCATTACCAGAGTGGCTGAAGTAGCGAGATCTCCAGCTCCAGTGCCCACCCTCAAGCCCACCTCCCTCTCTCTTCACCTGGAATAGGTCTTTCTTTCTTTTCTTTTTTCTTTTAAACTGCCTGGAGCAACAGATAGGCACACAATCGCCCAGGCAGAACACAAAATAAACTTTTCTCCACCACTTTGCCCATAAAGCATGCCTCTTCCCCACAAAAAAACAAACAAAAAAACACCACTCTCCCATTTTTTTTTTAAAGTTTTGAGGCTCCGGATTGCAAGAGGGCTTGCAGTAAAAGAAGCCCTATGCATCTATGAATAGATGCATATGTGTTTAAACACATAAGTCTCATTTTTAAAAAGTTAGCTGGCATTGCGGTCCTTTTAAAAGTGGGAGAAAGATGACTGGCTGCCTGTCTTCATTGATAGGCAGAAGAGAGGAGCATGCATAGGACGTTCCCCTCTTCCACCCTTTCAAGCAGGCATGAAGAGTGGCAAGACACATGAGATGGCAGCAGAGGAGCCAGCAGGTGAGGAATTCCCAGAGATGTAGGTTTTTTTATTGTTACACCATTGCACTGGTGTAATGCTAGTTTTACTATGTGGAATGACCCTGATTATCAGTTGTGCACAGAGGGAGTGGACTGTTCCCAGTGAGATTAGCTTCTGGTATGCAATTTCCCCCGTTTTCTCCTCCTGGGGTCTATCAGACCCCCCAAAATAGAAGTTTACTTCAAATCCCAGGTTTAAATATGTAGTAGTATTGGGATCCAGGATTTTTTTGGGAAATCCAGAAATTTCTTCAGTACAATATACCCAAAGGGGGGGAGGGGGTCACATCCACAAATTGGATTATTAAATGGGGCCCTGCCCTTGAAAGACAAGCAGAAATTTCACGTGGTTCAGAATGTACCAGTCAGTTGTATTTGAACACAAAGCCACAGAAAACACACAATACTTTCTCTGTCCCAGCCTCTATGAAGGGCATTATACTTCTAGAACAAATTCAGGATGTTGCTGAGTACATTTCATGCCCTGCAGAGTTTTAGTCCAAGTTCTCAATTGTCTTTGTCTGAGATATTGTGCTGGATATATAGGGATACTTCTACATGTACAAAGGAAGGACCTATTGTCCCCTTCTGCAGCTAACCACCCCTCATGATGTTTCTGGGATTCCTCTGTTCCCTAGACATAGAATCTCAAGCACCAGTTTAGATGGATGAGGCAGAGAAGCTGCTTTTCATGGATGGAAGGACTTCCATCTGCAGAAACCTTCCAGGGGGTCCTTTTTTTTTTTTTTAGTATTCCCCAAGCCATGTAGGACTGTTAATTCCCTCTGAATTAATGTCTTCAGTTGATATCTATATGATCTAGGACTTGATTATTTTAAGGAAGATTCTAAAGACTTATTCATGCAAGCCTTCATTTTTAAAAATATTGTGACAGCCCAACACTTACAAGATATGTAGAACACATATCTTGGTCCCTCTCCCACACTCTCACTCTCTCTCACACACACACACTCCTCCCCATTCTGCCCTGCCCTCACACCTCTTACTACTCACTTCCCTTACATACTCCTTGGTCCCTCTTCCCCTCCCCCAGACACACACCGAGACTCCCTCCTCCTCTCCTTACTTTTTGCTGCAGCACTGGCTAGGACTGCTGTCGCACCTTCCCACTCACAGAGGCTTCACGGTTGCAGCCACCACCAACAGAGGCTTAGCAGCTGCTGCTGCCACCCATGGAGGGCTCACAGCTGCCTGCTCCTCCCACAGAGGCTTCGTGGATGCCATTTCTGCCCATGGAGGCTTCACAACTACCCGTTCTACTCACAAAAGCCTTGCGATGGTCGCCATCACCCACAGAGGCTTTGTGCCCACTGGCTCCGCCCACAGAGGCCTTGCAGCCATTGCCTCCACACATGGAGGCTTCACAGCCACTGCTTCCTCCTTGCAGCCACCACCTGTTCCCATGGAGGCTTTATAGTCACTGGCTCTGCCCATGAAGGCTTCGTGGGTGCTGCCCACAAAGGCCTCGTGGCTGTTGCCTCCACCCTTCGGGGCTTTGCAGCTGCTTCCTCTGCCCATGGAGGGTTCACGGCCACCAGCTCGACCCACGGAAGCCTCACAGCCACTGCCTTCACCCACAGAGGCTTTGTGGCCACCGGCTCCATGCACGGAAGCCTCACGGCTGCTGCCTCCACCCACAGAGGTTTCATGGCCAACTCCTCCTCACTGCTGTCTTCTCCTCGCAGCCACCACGTTGGCCCATAGAGCCTTTGTGGCCACTGCTTCCAACCACAGAGGCTTTGCAGCTGCCACTTTGGCCACAGCCTTGGCCTCCTCTGCCAGCCACCCCCTACCTCTTCTAGTGTGCTCCCTGGGGCAGGGCTACGGGCATCACATCCATTTCAGGTGCACATTAGAAGATGTGTTCCACATCAATATATAGTGCTTGTTTCCACTTAAAGATTTTACTCAGTTGTTGGGTTTTGATTTGCTGTTTTAAGTTGTATGATTTTATTGTTTTGTAATTTTATTTTCTGGAATATCTCAGGAACTTGGATAAAAATTACAACAGACATCTTCTAAACAAATAAAATACATGGCTCCTATTAGCACTGAACTGACATGTTGCAAATTATGGTTGAAATTCCATGATATTTAAAATGCAGGCTGTACTTCAGAAAAGGAAAATCAATAATAATACAGAGAAGAATAATATCCTTCTGGTCATTCAGAGCCATTCATATAGTTTTCTGGTGAATGGGATCAATCACCACACTCCGGAACTGTTACAAGTTCTTATTTGCAACCTAAACTCTGAATGTTATGGAAATGCTCCATGTGCACATCCCTACAGAGTGCATGGAATATTTACTGACACTGAAGAAAGTTTCTCTTCATAACTTCTGGATTGAGATACATTATAATGAACTTTATTATTATTATTAATAATAATAATAATAATAATAATAATAATAATAATAATAATAAATTTCTTTGCTACCTGGCCCAATATGAACTTTTTATATATATTTAAAATGTCAATTGCTATAAAATGTACAGCACTGTAAGATTTTGTGTAATTTAATGAACTGTGATTCAGCTATGTGCATTATTTCTATTACCTTGTTTAAGTGGCATACTCAACTGGCACACTTTATTATAATTCCAGTGTCTTTTGTACCATATATTGTCATGCTCTGTCAAACTGCACAACAGGTCCCCATCCTAGGGCAAATAATTTTTAGAGTAGAAAAGCAGAACTAGTGAAAGTCATTTGTTCACAACATTTGTTCAACAGATTTCTCATTTTCATTTAGTTTCATTTAAACACCAGCATTCAAGAGCATGCACTTTTGGGTGAGTTATTGTTAAACTTTTCAGATAATCTACATAGCATATTCTCTTCATTAATTCATTACCAGAAACTCAGAAAACAGAGAAAATTCCTTAAAGAATTATAAAGAAAGGAAATGCATTTTTCAAATAAGGCAAACACATAAGAAAAAGTACACTTCAGGTATATATATACCAGAGGACACCATCAAAAGGAGCTTTCCAGTGATGAGTAATCTCAGCCATTGCGATAATGTTTACAACTTCTTACCACCCAAAACTCTGCAAATGCATTAAGACTGTATGTGCCCCTTTCTAATGATTGTGCACAATTAAGTGGTTCTAAAGCAGTATGCTATTCATCCTAGGGGAGTAGTTTTTACAGCAATACTATGGCGAGTATAACATGTGTAAGTCACTAGTACTAGGTCTTAAATGAAGCCATCTTGTCTTACATCAGCTTTACACCAGCTTTACTCCAGCTGAGCGGTATAAATAAAAGGCTATGGGCTAAGTTGGAAGAGAGTGGGCGGGCACTGTCTGTGATAAAAACTCAGAGGAGTGAATCAGGAGCAGCAAAGCTCCTCCGAGTGGCACTCCAGGGCCAAGTGGCCAATTGGGAGGCGTGTGAAGCTACTTGGCCGTCCTAGGAACAGCGTGCCACCGACTCGCCAGTCCTCCCAGGCAGCCATCCTCACCACTGCACCCTCCAGACAGTGAGTCCTCCTCACAGGGAAAAGAGCAGGGAAGTTCCACGCCTGCGTGGTTGCGCCTGCTGTCGTGCCGCCGCCTGCGCGGCCCCCAAGGCCTGGCCACGGCACTGGCTGCGAGTGGAGGGAACAGCTGGCAAAGCGGGTGAGCCGGAGCACCGCCAGCGCTGCGCCCAGGCTGCGGTGCCCCCGCTCAGCCGGCGCCACACACAGTGGTGCCAACCACACATGCACGGAGTTCAGCACCTGCGTGGTTGCTGAACTCCCGAGGCCTGGCCCAAGGTTTTGGTACTGACCTTTAAGGCCTAATGCAGTCTAGGTCCTGGGTATCTGAGGGTTCATTTCTCCCAATATGTCCCTCAGAGAACACTTTGTTCTTCAATTACCAATCCTCAGCCTGGTGGAATGAGTTACCCGCTGAGATCATGGCCCCTGACAGAGAGATCACATTTCTGCAAGGCCTGAAAGATGACACTCTTCCACCAAGCCTGTGGTTGAGGATAGGACAGTTTAACATCATATTTACAAAATATTCTCTGTGCTACATTTCTGACTAATGGGACTATAATAGTAGAACGTTGAAAAAATTATTTAACTATAGTCATTCCTGGTAGATGTATAAAATAATAAGAACTATCATGACAGAATTTGCACAGCATACTTAACCAGGATAAATTGCTCTTTGTTTCCTCTTGGGCTTAAGAAAATTATATTGGTAGACAGCCTTCTTTACTACTATGAAACCATCAAGTTTACCTGTGAGCAAGTATACACATTCTCACACAATTTTCTCAGTTATGTACTTCACAATGAAATTCCACATATCAGATCAGAGGCACAGCAGGTTGACCATAAACACATTAATCATTAAGAACCAGAGTATTGAGTAACTTCTTTTATCAGAAGGGCTGAAAGAGTTAATTACTGAAATAAATATTAGCATAATGCCTAAGGATACAATTTTCTTACCTAGCTAAGAAAACTTGGCAGCAAATATGCTGAACTTAAAATTGTAGAATAACTCATTAGGAAATATGCAGTAGCCACGGCAAGATTTACTACAAATATGCTAGAAGTGCTTTTAAAAAATTAATATTATGCCGCTATGCTTGGTTTAATTAGCTTTCTTCTTCATTTACAAAGCATATCTGTCTCGTTTATGAACTTAGTCTCTCTTCCCTTCCTTGTAAACCTGTTTAATTAAAGTTTTAACAACTGTGTAAGGCTTAGAAACACTAGCATGATTTTTATCACTTCAGACCCTAAATCTTCCTTTTCCACATGCTTGTTACATTGGGATGACAAAGGCATGGAATGGAATAGCACAAAATTAAAATATACCCCTTTGTCAGACCACATTTTAAGTGCATTTAATTTCTGGTGTTTTGCTGGCACACTCTGGAGTTGTGGACAGAGGGTCACAATAGGAGAGAGCACATCAAGCTGCCGACAGCGTACTTGTGGAGTCCCACAGGGAGCGGTCCTCTCTCCTATCCTATTCAACATCTTCATTCGCCCTTTTGCACAAGTGGTATGGAGGTTCAGGCTGGGTTGTCATCAATATGCAGATGCCAGCTGCCTGGAAGGACTGATGTGATGGCTCAAGCAGAGTCATATGAAGCTCAGTCTTTCAAAGATGGAGGTCCTGTGACTGAGTAGGAAGGTTCCATGTTAGGAAGCAAGTCTGCCCTCCCGGGATGGTATGCAGCTCTCAACGGCTCACTTCACCAAGAACCTGGGCATAATCCTGGTTGCTTCCCTCACAATGGAAGCCCAGATCAAAAATTAGCTTGGCAGGCATTTTAACACCTCCGCCAAGCCAAGCTACTAGCACCCTACCTGGTCCCAGAACAGTGATCCATGTGACAGTCACCTCTAGAGTGGATTATTGTATCTCGCTCTATGCAGGCCTGCCCTTGGCCTTAATCCAAAAACTACAGCTGGTCCAAAATGCAGTAGCCAGGGTCCTCACAGCAACACCATGAAGGACCCACACTCTGCCCATTCTCCACCAACTACAGTGGTTCCCAGTTGAATTCTGGACCAGGCTAAAGGTTCTGATAACCACCTTTAAGGCCATATGCAGTCACAGCCCAGTACCTGAGTGACCGCCTCCCTGCCTATGCTCCTTGAGCTTTACACTCCTCCACCAACTGGCTAACGATTCCTGGACCCAAACTCACGAATGATCCCTGGCATCCTGACCCCCACCTGGTGGAATGAGCTCCTGGAGGATATCAGGGCTCTGATGGAGCTAAAACAGTTCTGCAGGGCCTTCCACCAGGCATTTGGTTGAGACCAGGTGACCAGCAACATCTACAGTGCCTCTCCCAGACATCCACTCATGCATTCTGCTCTGTACTTATTTGCATCGTTGTACTCTGTTACCTCTGTTATAGTTTAATGTTAATGTTATTGTGAAAAGCCGAGTACCATGTACAGTTTTCTGCATTTTATGTAAACTGCCCTGAGCCTCAGGGGAGGGTAGAATATAAATACAATAAATAAATTAATTTCAATCTCCAAAAACACTGAAATTCTGATTAAATCCATCAGATGCCACAACTATCTTCTAAAAATTCATCAAAGGTCACCTTTTCTTCCCCAAGCATCTGCCTTTTTTAATCTGTACATTGATTGCCTTATTTTCCATTGTATTCTGTCTTTTGAAAAGTCCTATCACTTGTTAGCCTCTAGGTGGTCAATGAGCTTTGGTTTTCTATTACAGAAACTTCTATTAAAATCTGTTTCAGCATGTATCATTTGCCCTTCATAATACAAGGCAAGATTTAGCAATGATTTATGTTTTGCTATATGCAAAACTAAAACCTACTCAGCAAAAATGTGCATTACAACATAACTGGAACTTCAGCATTTCATTTCTATATTCAATTGGTTGCCTGTCTATCCCAAAGTTCATAGAAGTAACAAAATATCATTAAAAAGGTTTGTAAGAACCAACTCCAGCCTCCTCCTGTCATTAAGGCTGCCACCAACATCAACTGGCTTGTTTTTTAAACCATTTTGAACAGCTGCTTAAACTGGGCTTTGCCAATTCTACAGAGAAGAGGTATTCTAAACCAGGGATAGTCAACCTGTGGTCCTCCAGATGTTCATGGACTACAATTCCCATGAGCCCCTGGCAGCGTTTGCTGGTAATTGTAGTCCATGAACATCTGGAGGACCACAGGTTGACTACCCCTGTTCTAAACTACAGTCAATGAGCAACTCGCAGGAATGCTGTTCCATGTACTGTTACAATCAGAACTCAGTATACTGATGGTTGAAACAAGAAGACACTATTATCTGATCTTTAAAAAAGAACTGGAATGTAGTAGTAGAGACATCCTCCTTGGTTCATTCTCTCCATATTATTTATTGTTATCTCAGTCTTCTAAGGAGATTTCAGCAGTATGAGGAATCTCTTCATTCTTATTTAAGGCATAAGCAAACACCCTCAACTGAGCAAATACTAAAATGCTCTTAATAATTTATCTGGCAGCAGTAACAACTTGGTACATCATGACAGTCTTGTCTGAAGGCCAGAAAGATGTTCATAACGGGCATCAAATACCAATCTGAAAGAAGAAGCTAGAGGAACTAGTAGAAACCCAGAAGCACTTCATGGGCACAAGGACATAAGATTAACAAAGCACATATTTACTCCTCTGACTCAGTCAAGTTTCTGGATCAACTCTGAGTTGGGTTGAATGATCCATAGTCCAGGAACACATCACTATATAACTTCAGTCAAATCAAAAGAAGAGTCATATTTCAGTCATTGGCTGAGACCACCAAAGCCCTTGTAGCAATAAATCCTTCCTTTGCTCAGATTTATAAACTGAATGGTGATATATACATAACCACCCTAGAGGCACTAACAAAGGTGTACAAAGAAGGCAAAACTAATAAGATTTTGAAATTTATCACCATAGTGATTTGATTAGGAAATTATATTATACTAGAAGTTACTATCTTTTCAATTCCTATAGAACTAGCAATTGTTGTAACTTTATATTAGCTAACTAAACTTGGAGATAAAGCTGTAGTCTATCCAAATATGAAGGGTAATTAGTGATTAGGGCTGCCAGCTAATGATTGGGAAATACCCTGAGATTTTGGGGGAGGAGCCTGGGAGGGGCGGGACATCAGTAAGACATAGTGACCTAGAGTCCATCATCTGAAGCAGCCATTTTCTCCAGAGGAACTGATCTTGGATGTATGGGGATCAACTATAATATTAAGAGATCCCCAGATTCCACTAGGAGATTGGCAGCTATATTAGTGATGCAAGTTTAGGTTTCAGCATACAAAACTTTTCTGTATGGGCATTTAGAAAAAGGATCAGTAGAACAGACACATTTTATTCTTATTATTATTCCATAAATTCTCAATATACAGTAAAATATAATAAACTATTTATTATAACTGTATAGCATTGGCTGGGGAACATGATTACAAATCTATTGCAGCTGTGTTATACCATGTCAGACCACTTATCTATCTAGGTCAGTATTACAGTATAACGGTGCTCTTTCAGAGTCTCATGAAGAGAATGTAAGAATATAAAAGGAAGCAAATCAATGTTCTGTTTACCTTCCATTTCATTTTCAATATACAGTGTGTTCCTTTGCATGGAAATGTACCTCCAAGACTACAAAGGCAAATTGGAAGGAGGGAAAGAATTCTTTCAATGTCTCACTTCAGTGTTGGACAAGAAGCAAAAGAAGGGGAAAAGACAAAAGGGTTCTGTTCAAAATTTGAGAATTGAGTGTTTGGAACAAATCATTCAAAGCACCGGAAAAATAAATTGTTGATAAGACAGATCTTCAAGAATGCAAACATCTTTATTTACCATGATGATGTAAATCACATTTTACTGTTTGGTGCAACACTATAGGGGTCAGAAAGACTGAAAAGTGAGTACAAACTCTGGGTGCTGAAGCACTGAGATGCACTATAGAAACAATAGCTAAGTTCTCCATCTCTCCAGCAAGATTGTACAGATCATATGCATGAGCAATTTGAGTGAACCCATGCTAGGGATTTTGGAAGCAGAAATCATTTCCTGTTGCTACTTTGCTAAATCTATATTGGTAATGAGTTTTCATCAGAATTTAAATTCCCTGTTTTTTTGTGTTTTGTGGGTTTATTTTTTAATCTGAACTACAGATAGTGGGAACAGAAGAACTTCATTTCTGGCCACAACTGCATTTCTGGTCATAACTGCATGATTTGATGAATGTCAACATGGTATTGCTAATGCAGGTCATCTTTAGAAAATGGAAATCTGTCTCTTCTCCTTTATGCTATGATGGCTAACTGAATTAACAAACAGCATTCCCATAAAAAAAGCTGACATTAATTCAAAGAGGAGCAAAACCCAATTATGAAGTCTTTGCTAGTTTTTTAGACACAGCCCTGCTGGAACATATGTGGGGTCAGTTTTCAGCTTTAAGTTAATAGTATTCAATTGTTTTTATAAATTTTATACAATATGTTTATACTTCTTCACTACTAACATAGCAAAATGCTAAAATATCTTACATTATTTTTTTATTTTAGAGTCTTAAAAATAAGCCAGTGAAAACTGAATGGAAGTCACACACTTTATCCTTATCCTTAATGTTAGTGGCTCTTATATTTTAGAAAGAGTCATGTAGGCGGCCCTGTCCGGGTCCCGAAGGGCCACCCTGTTTGGGTAGTGGCCGGGTCAGCAGACCAATCTGGGCGCATCTGGATTGTGCCGGCCCCTGGAGCGCCCACCTCCGGGACCCGACTGAGCAGGCCAATCCAGATGCACCCAGCAAAGCTGGGCGCTTCCGGATTGGGACAGCCCCTGGAGAGGCTGCCTGCACTGCCCTTGTCCTCCTCATCGAGGCTGCCCATGGGTCCACTATGGCAAGAGGCCTTCCTGGACCCTGGGGCAGCTCTCTACCAGTGTGCCCGGCGAGAAGGAGCCTCTCCGCTGCCCCTGGGTCAGCAAGGCCTCTTGTCATGGTGAGAGGCCTTCCTGGATCTTGCAGCAGTTCTCCACTGGTGCGCCTGGTGGGGAGTGGTTTCTCCACTGCCCCTGGGTCTGGCAAGGCCTCTCACCGTGGCAAGAGCCCTTTCCAGACCCAAAGGCAGCTCTCCACCACCAAAGCCAGGGCCCTCTCCCCTCTCCCCAAGGGACTGCTCTCCACCAGAGCAGCTCTCCACCTCCACAAGTCCAGGATGCCAGGATAAGGTAGGCTGGGGGAGGGAATCTTCCTTCTCCGTCCCTTACCCTTACCCCTTCTCCCCTTTCAAAGCCCATTTTTTAAAAATGGGCTTTGAATCTAGTACAGTATCCAAAGTCTTCAATGGGGAACAAAATTGCAACGTAATTGTCATTTAGGGAGGCTGCTCAATTTTCAATACATTCCAAACCATTCTTAAAACTTCAGCAACTATAAATCACCTCACTTCAGCCTTCTGGTGAACATGTTTTTAAATATACCATCTTAGTGCTTCAGATACTACCTTATCTTAGTTCTGGTATCAGGGTTTGTATTACTTTTTTAAATATCTTAAGAAACTTTATATATAAACAAAGCAACTACAGTTTTGCTACAGAGCTAATTCAGCATCAAAATAGTTACTCATTTTATTTGCAATATTTAACAAAAAATAAAATACTAACTACACTAGTTTTTGTTAATGACGTGCATACACTGCATTTTTATGAATATGGCTTTTGACATAAAATTAAAATCTACTTTTATGCAGTGTTTTGAAGATATATTACTGCTTCTGACCAGTGGAGGCAGATATCAAAGAAGAGGAAGAATGAATAAAATCACCTTAATGCTTACATTTTATTACATTTTTCTTTTCTTTTTTAAACTTAATGCTGCTGAAATAAAATTTATACACTTTAAGTTGACATTACCAACTAATGTGTCTCTCTTCTCTATGGTTCCTTAGCATAGTAATGTATAATGCCACCTTGGAGTTTCTGACCTATTATTATTTATATATAAATCCATATCCTATTATTAATAGGAAACTGAGAATTTTTGATAAAATTCTTTTTACTAAAGTTTAATAAGGCAGTTATTAATCTGAATTCATAAAAAGCATTTACTGCTTTTTAAATCTCTTTATCAGACCTCCAAAACCATATAAGATTTACTTGATATCTCTATTAATAATACAGAACACCAAAATGACAGAATGTCATCGTTGTCTTGGATACTGTGTCAAATTGTACCAAAAAGGTGCTGTATTATTATGAAGACTCAGAGGCGATGGCATACAATACTTACTTGATAATATCTCCTTCAAGAGCAATCACTCGCTTAATGATCTTCTGTTCTGGGTTTCTTGGAGACCTGCAGAAAGGAAGAGAAAGGTTACTGAATCTGTAATGCTCTTAGTGTTTTGAGGAAAATTAAGAGAAAAACCCGCTATGAATTGGAAACTGCTTAAATCATTAGACGATCTGTTTTTTCCCCTAATATAACATCTGTCATAGTTTTGTTAAGTTGGTGCTCTTGTTCCCATTTCAAGCCGTTTTAGAGAAAAACAAGTGCTGGGAAGACCAAGGGAAGTCCCGTTGTTGCTACTAAAAATGGAATGCTCAAAATATTCAGTGGTTATCAAATCAGTGCCCTGTTGTAGATGATGCAGAGTTGATTGCAAATGGATTCACATACTTCAAGACGAATGCGCTATTAAGTCCCAACATAATCACATACATAAACATTCATGTCAATCATTTATTTTAGAAAATAAACTCAAGATGAGATGAAAATTAAATCTTCTGATAAAGAAATCATCTTTTTTTAAAATCTAATCTACCTTGTACTGCTTCTTAACTTATTCATTCTAAGCATATTAGAAGCTAGAAACCATTGTAATAGGTGTAAAAATCTGTTAACAGATGCATTACATTTCATAGATAAAAGAGTGATAGGTCTGTTATTATTTTTTCAGTAAAAGAGGTAATGTCTCCATATGACCTAGATTCTGGAGCACAGGAAGAATTAAAGGTTTCTAGGTTCAGAAAAGTACTTACATTCAAAGGTCATGTGATAAAAGAAAAAGAATTGTTTTTTATACCCCGAAGTTGCTTCTCTCCTACAGGCATTAAGACTTTTTGCACTGAGGCCTTCTGGGCTAGGATCTTAGAGATAGTACACAACATTTGATATCAGAGAAATCCCTTCTGATAGCATCCTTAATATTATCCAAGTAAGGGAGATTTAGCAATTTGTACAGCAGTTCTTAATTATATACTACTAAAATGTTCATAGGCTCTACTACAAGATGAGAGAAATAAGTTGATAGCACTAGTTTTACCCACTTCATTTACTGGAAATCATACTCTTTTAGCTAAATTAC
This sequence comes from Paroedura picta, assembly GCF_049243985.1. Taxonomy (NCBI): domain Eukaryota; kingdom Metazoa; phylum Chordata; class Lepidosauria; order Squamata; family Gekkonidae; genus Paroedura; species Paroedura picta. Next base: position 73,619,774 of record NC_135373.1, on the reverse strand, counting down.
TTTTAGGCTACTTTATGTGCAGTTCATTTGTACTAATGAAAACAGCCATCAAATTTTAAGTGTACCCTTTCAAAACTCTTTCTTCATTTTACACTTTATTTTAAAGGTTCTTCTGAATTCCCTCTCTCAAGCACTTCCATCTGATTAGTGTATACATTTTGTAATATAGCTACTGACCCTGTGGTTTAATTTAGACCCACTCAGCTATGATCATAATGACCTTGAAGAAACATCCTTCTCAATCCAATGAAGGAACATTCACTGAGAAAATGATCATTTTTATGCTGGTTATAACTTTTTTTCGGTCAAAGGTTTCAAAGAAGCTACTATAAACTGAACTCAATCATTAGAAAAAGAATTGTTTTTTATACCCTGCTTTTCACTACTTGAAGGAGTCTTAAAGCAGCTTCCAATAGCCTTCCCTTCCTCTCCTAACTACAGAAACCCTGTGAGATAGGTGCTGCTGAGAGAGCTCTGAGAACCGTGACTGGCCTAAGTTCATGACTGCAACTGAAAAAATGAGAATCAAATCTGGTATTCCAGATTAGAGGCCGCTGCTCTTAACCAGGAGTATTTTAAATTTGATTTCCAGTTCAGACCTTATTTGGGTAAAGTATATTGCTGGCTTAATCCAGAATTGCTTACCATTCAAACAGGCCTAGGGTTGCCAGGTTTCCTCCTCTAGTGGGAGGTGTGTTATCAGCAGCCTCTGACCCTTACTGCCACTTAGTAGACTGGTAGGGAAAAAATAATGCAAAAACACAATTGTATTGATGGTGGGACACAATTTCTGGGCCAATTCAATGGTTTTTACCATAAGTTTTCCATTGTTTCCACATCCTAAAGTAGCATGATGTCACTTCCAGCTTCACCCTTTATTGGCAACGTGCTGTTGACCAGACAGTGCCTTCCATGTCCCTGCCCCCCAGTCTCCTGCTGAATGCCATCTATTAGTTAGCAACCCTACCTAGTCACTCCCTAAAATATGGAGGGAAGTATCCCAAGGAAAAGAGCCTCTTGTGGCGCAGAGTGGTAAGGCAGCAACATGCTTTCTGAAGTTGTCTGCCATGAGTTGGGAGTTCGATCCCAGCAGCTGGCTCAAGGTTGACTCAGCCTTCCATCCTTCCGAGACCAGTAAAATGAGTACCCAGCTTGCTGGGGGATAAACGGTAATGATTGGGGAAGGCACTGGCAAACCACCCCGTATTGAGTCTGCCATGAAAACGCTAGAGGGCGTCACCCCAAGGGTCAGACATGACACAGTGCTTGCATAGGGGATACCTTTACCTTTATCCCAAGGAAAGTGGACCAGCTTTCTTCTAATATTCGTTCCTGGAGTGTACCAGGTGCTATTCAAGTTTTTAGTCTAAAGTTTTTAGTCTATTATCTGTATATGAAGTGACAATAAGAATTCAGGTGGTCATGGAATCTACTGACTTTTCATTTCTTTACTTCTTAGAAAGCTGCTAAATATACCACACTGTGTTGCTGGTATAGCTTTTCATACTGAATTTGATCAGCAATCATTGGAGGCTAGGGCATGGATACTTGCATTTAATCTGTGCTTAGAGTTACTTTTCTGCACCAATGGCTATCTGGCCTTTTTGAAGGAGAATTCTTATAAATCGGCATGGTTTAGGATCATAGGCAAAAAACTGTCAAGGAATAAGGGCTTGCTAAATCAGCAATTACAATTAAAATTCATTAGGCAGATTGATTACAATTGTTCTGTTTTTCATGCTTGATGAGTTGGTTCTTCACAATTGTTTGGAATACTTTCCTCTGTTTTTCTTCCCTCCTATGTTTATCATCTGCCTTCACCTGGTCTACTCTTCCTAGAATGAATGCCCATTCAATGGTGGTTATGATAGGCCATTTTTTGCATTTTGCCTACTCAGAGAGAATTTGCTCTTGCTTCCTTGGTAAAACAGATTAAATCTCTCATATTTTAATGGATGCCCTTTATATTCTAATCTAAGATGCCATTTTATTCTACTACTGGTATCAGAGCCCATTTTAAAAATGGGCGTTGAAAGGGATGGCAGGTAGGAGGGCATGAGAGGGTGGCTGCAGCTTCCTTTGGCCCGCAAAGTGGGCTAAAAGGAATAGAAAGCTCCCCCCACCCATGGCACTGCCACGGGAGGCTCCCTTTGGCTCGGCAAGTGCTCTCACCACAGTGAGAGTGCTTCCTGGGCTAAAGGGAGTGGAAAGTGGGAGTGGAAAGCCCCGCGGCGACAGGACTCTGTGGCCCGCAGGGAGGCTGCAAACTCTCCCCCCCCCCGGGTCCCTTCCAGCAGGAGCGTACTGCAGGCCACAAAGGCATGACTCTGCCTCTCTCCTTGTGGGTGGCAATGGAGGTTGCAGCCACAAGGCTTCTAGCAGGCAAGGAGGGAGGGTGGGAGCTGGAGGGGGAAGGCCAATTAGGGTGGACTTGGAGGGACAGGGCCCTGGACAGTGCCCTCCCAGGAGGCTGTTTCCCAAATATATAAGGGAGTGAAATAGTGTTAAGGATGGCTGCTGAATGTCAATAAATTTAATCCAGACAGAGTGGTCCCTTCCTACTCTCAGATCACCACCCACGATCACCTGCACGACTTAATATTAAGGTCCCACAACATCCTGCCTTATGTACTTCATTTTTAGAATATCTTTATAAAATTAGACTGCTAAATATATTTTTCCTATTAATTTGCCTTGAGATTGCTCATTTTTTAGGGATCCAGGCAATTGGGAATTCAAAAATGGACAGGCAAGTGCTTGATCAGGAGCTAAAGCCAAGTACGCCTAAATATGGCATACATATTCTCTTCGTGTCACAACTTTTCATAGAGTTGTAGTTCTTTGGCAGCAACAACTTGTTTAACTATCCTAAATAGACACCATTCAACCCAGGTAACTATTCCCAAAATCTTATTAATATAGTATTAATCATCATTATAGTGTTGTAGTTCAATCATATTTTTATTTCCCAGGCTTTTAAACATTATTTCCTTTATTTATTAAATCCTTTTTACTATCTTATTTCTAGCACCTGCTTAAAACAAATTTATGCTTGGGAAGGTATGAGAAGTTACTACATATCTTTCTATCTACAGAAGACCGTTGGGGGTCTCACTAAAGAGTCCAGTTAAGTAAAGGAAGCAATTGCTTTATTTTCACTTTCAAAAGGGTTTTAAAGAAAATCTTCAAATACTCTTTCCTGCTAGGTGTGCAGTTCTCTGTACTAATAAAAAAGTAGAGTAACCCAGAGGTCCTAGAAAATGGCCAGACAGTATAGTCATATCCAACAGTGAACCAAACACAATTATGGTTTTCAACATACATTAGTATTTTTACTATCAAAAGAACAAAGAAATTACATTTCTGTTCCATCACCAGTCAGTCTAAATTATAACTACATCATAAAAGCAAATTCTGTTTCAAAGGGCAGTCAGAGTTCATGGGTATAAGCTGAGAACAAAGAGAGATGATTTTATAGTATTTGCTTATTATCAGGAATCATACAATTCAGTTTTAAAGGATCAAGAGGCCCCAAAGAGCACCTCCTCCTCACCTATGTTCCATTCTGATCTTCAAAATCTATCAAGAAATCTACCTCAACAGTGCTATTTATATCTCAGTACCAAGGTGTGTACTAAGCATTATCGGTAGTGATGACTCCATAACTGACATTCTTTCCTGAGGGACTAACCAAAGACCACAAACTAACATACAGCAGAAAAATTGTTACAGAGAAGCCTGTTACATCTGGGCCAGGGTTGCTTACCACTGAAAGATACAACATTCTTGGATCAATTATACCCAGTCATCCAGGCATTACACCTTAACTTTCTTCATGTTCTGATATTTTTCTAGTTTAAAAAAGTGACTGAGTGATCATACAGTGGCAGCTGCATCAGGCCACCACTGGTTTCTTGCAGTGGGGCAGCATGGAACCCATGTTACAAAATGGAACACTAAAAAAATCAGCATTTCCTTAACACGGGGCATCGAAGGCCCTATAGCAGGCCAGGGCCAAGAGGGAGCAGAGCTGGTGGCAGTGTCATACATAAACAGGGATTTGCCCCACTGTCATGCAGGCACTAGCCTGGACCTTCTCCTCTGTGCATAATCGGACTTAGAGGCTGAGCTGGATGAGAGTTACTAATAACAGGCAAAAGAGCTTTGCCTTGTTTTTCTTCATGAGATAAATGATTATGTACAACAAATAGTAATGCTGATTCTCACACACAGAGACAAGAAAGGTCACCACTGAATGACTCGAGACACGGAAAAGGTGTGGTGGTTGTTAAAGAGTTCCACATTAATGCAGACAAAGCATGTTGATTCAGGAAAACAACACAGAACAAAATATCTTACATGTATCCTCAAGCATCCCAGAAAGGGGGGAAAGCCTTAATTAGTATTCACTAATACATAATATTCACTCTTTTATTAGTGTTAGGAGTAACATATTGATTTACTTAATAAATATTCCACAGGGTTACCAAACAGTGTTAGTCGCAGACAGTAAGAGCAACTGAAATTGTTTAGCTGGTTTAGGATTCCCTCTAGGCTACACATTACAAAATGGACTTTGGTCTTAATGAATGCTAATTCAGTGAAGCATACAGTAAAATCCCCGTAATTTCTTATGCACGTCTCAATGTACATATTAATTTAAGTGAAAAGCGGTGCCAACTAGATGAACAGAAGCATCACTGAAGCTTGACGAATATGGCATTTCCAGTGAAAAATATGTTTTAATTGGTATATTTAACAACATTAGGCAAGCTATTTTTGTCATAATAGTAATTCATGAATTTCATTCTGTAATGAGATGTTGTGGTGTTTAGCTGATTTCCCCTTCCATGAATTGAAATACTCAAGCCCACTATCATACAATGGGAACAAGTCCTAAATGTACTCTTTATACCCAGAGGCAGAAGGAAATTAGACATAAAGAGACCCATCCAAAACCTCAAGAACTGGACAAATGAAGCAACATTCTTAATCAACTCTATGTAGCACAACTCAACCACAAAGTGCAGCTGCTTGAATAAAGCTGCAATTCAATTGAATCTCTGTCTAGTATACATTCCGAGTACATAATGCTACCAGATCTATAACGACTATTGTATTGGTGTTTCCCCTTTTACCTGTGGAGACAAAGGTTGAAACCAAGACACAAATTAAGAAAAAAATACCAAGCTGAACAAGCCTATTTTTGTACCAGAGGGCAAGTGTTGATTCTTGCTCCTTACTCTATCATCATGTAGCTTTTTCTCTTGGAACCAATTTCATTTAATGTCTTTGTTCCATGGGCAAGCATTTCCTTCTTTGCTCTCATTTCAGGAGATAATGGGGTATTTGCAAAGCTATTTCTCATCAAAAGCAGCCATAAAAGAAATGGCAGCATGGTGGAGCTTTTGCATGGTCTCCAGAATATAGCACCAGAGTCCACTCTTACTATCTTTGTTTTAGACAGCTGAAAAAAGGTCTTGCCCTGCGTACACAAACTGGGACATAAGATCCCCCTAGGCAGTATATGACAACAGCAATTAGTATCAATATATTTAAATTCCAGTAGTACAGGTAGGTTTAATCAAAGCCTGGCTTTGCAAGATGTAGTATAAAATCATAAAATATTCTAAAGAGCTAAGCATTATTGTTGATAGGGGTTACATACATGCAATTGAATCTTCAACTTTTTGGTAGAGTTTCAAATGGTAATCAAATTTCAAATTATTTCATGTGCTGCCTCTCACAAAAATTTCATTGCTCTTTCTCACATTAACTTTGGTGTCTATTTACTTTATGATCATGGCAAAGGTTACTTTATTCTTAGGTCTTTATTTAAATTCTTTTTATATACTTCATTGCCATAAGGGTCTCATATTGGGGTTCAAAGGTAAAATTACATAATGAACCAAAATCAGTCCAATAACCAAAAGCAGCAGTAGTTCATTAAAATACTGGCTAATAAAAACGGCAATAAAAATCAAAAATGGAAAATACTATAAAATACTGATGGGCTCGGTTGCCATCAATAAGTGGATGACACCCAGCTCTATCTCCTGATAGACGGTCAATCTGACTCCCTCCCCAGAAACATTTGCCAGTTGTTTGGAAGCAGTGATGGTCTGGCTCAAGCAGAATCACCTGAAACTCAACCCTTTCAAGATGGAGGCCTTTGGCTAGGTAGGAAAGGGCCAGACCAGGAAGCATGCTTGCCTTGCCTTTATGGAGTGTGACTTCAGATCACACAGTCCTCCAGGAATTTGGGTGTGATCTTTCTATGACGGTGCAGGGCACAAGAGTAGCCCAGCTGGCATTCTTCCATCTTCACCAAGCCAGGCTGCTAATGCCCTAATTAGCCCCAGAACACCTGGCCATTATGATCCATGCGGCAATCACCTCCAGGCTAGACTTCTGTAACTTACTGTACACAGGCCTACCCTTGTTCCTGACCCACAAATTGCAAATGGTACAGAATGTGGCTGCTAGGGTTCTCATATTACCACCTTGGAGAGCCCACATCCAGCCAGTACTAAGGCAGCTGCAATGGTTGCCAGTTGAATTCCAGATCTGATTCAAGACTTTGGTTTTGACCTTCAAGGCTATCCATGGTCTAGGTCCAGCATATCTGAGGGACCACTTATCTTCCTATATCCCCTGGGGAGCACTTTGCCCTTAAAACACCAATAGGTTGGTGGTCCCTAGCCTGAGGGAAGTCTGCCTGACCTTGACCATGGCCAGGGCCTTTTTGGTCCTGGCTCCCACATATTGGAATGAACTCCTGGAGGATCTCAGGGCCCTGTCAAAGCTATCTCACTTCCACAGGGCCTGTAAGATGGAGCTCTTCCACCAGGTGTTTTGTTGACGCTAGGATAGTGGCTCAGATCATCTTGGGTCTCTCCTCAGAACCTTGAAACCTCAACTTGGAATTTTAAAATCTACTTCCTTCCACAACCAGAGAAGAACATTTATCTGGTTGTGGTTTGGTTTAAATGTTGTTTTTTAATGTTGCTTTATTAATGCTGTAATTATTATTGTGATAATAGTTATTGGCTTTACGATTGTTTTATATTGAAACTTGGATTTTAAAAAGTTGTAAGCCACCACAAGCTGGCATTTGCAGGAATGTTGGTTTAGAAATTGGGATGGAGGAAGGAATAGATGCTTGATATGGATGGATGGATAGATAGATGAACATATCATTTATCCTTTAAAAAATACAACCCATTTTCTTATTAGATTGGGAAATCTAGAACCTCTGTTCACATGGTTGCATAAAAACTGTGCAAATTAATTGTTGTTTAGTTTTATGAACTGTAGAAAATTCATGACAAACTGATTCCTTCCAAAGTAATTTTCTTTGCACTTTGCCACTCTCTGCTACTGTATATTATAATGCTACAGTGATGTGTTTACAGAAAACAAACATTACAGCATAGCTTTAAGATGTAAATGAAAACAACCATAGATTGTAGGGTACTTGCTCTCAACATAAATAGGCACCCTAATCCATGTAATAAAAATGGATTGATCATGGATACTTAACCTTACAACTGTTTGTTTTTGCTTTTAGATTTAATGTCAATTATGCTGCTTGTAGTGTGTTACTGTTGGGTTTTACTTGGAAACTGCCTAATATTATTATTATTTATTATTTATTATTATTATTTATTATTTTTATTATTTGTATTTGTATTTGTATTTTTATTATTATTGATTTATAGACTACCCTCTCCAGTCAGGCTGGGGGAAAGAACAATGATTTTAAGACTGGTGAACACTTTGTTTTTTTAAACATATACATGCACATACAAAATGCTTATACACAAACACAATCAAATAAGTCTAGCTACATTTTTATCAGGGGGGGAACATGATATATTTATGTTTGCTACAGAATTTGCTACATGTATCGCATTTACAATGTATTCAACATTAAAAGAAATCAGATGCAAGTACATGGAACCATACATTTCCATATTTTATTGACATGATTCAAGCCACACTGAAAACCAAATCCAAAATACGAATTAAAATACCTTAGAATCATAGAACCTTAGTGAAATAAAGCCAACTAGTGGGTGGTAAAGCAATGTGACTAGTCAATCTGAAAACCACTGGAAGCATCTTGCATAGTCTTCTGAATTAAAATCTAATTTTAATTAGTTCCTACACTTCCAGTCTAATCACTTTGAAGTTAAATGACTTGCTGTTTAGAATGCAGACTGTGTAATTACTACAGTTATGTGTGTTTGACCTTTTCCCTGTTAACAGCGAGACTCAATTAATTATTTGCTGTTTTAGCAGGTAGTTTGACCTCACCTTAGCCTCTTCCTAAAAAGGCCAAGAAGCATGATCACCTTAAACTTTACCTCAGAAAATACATTTAGAAGTAAATTTTTTGGTAAACAATGAGCCATCTTAAACCATCATTGCCTATCAAACTCCTTTGAAAACTATATCATATGATTCCTACATTACAGCTCTCAAAATTTTGCAAGGGGAAAGGGGCTTGTTAATAGGAATTCTTCTAAAGTGATACCTGATGGGAGTCAAGACACATAGATAAGAGAAATTAATAGTCTTTAATGACTGTAGATGTTTCTTCACAGCTAGAACATGGTTTCCTATAGCTTTTTTGTTCAAGAATCCACTAGACCTTGCCAATGGTGTGCCAGTGTGGGGAAGAAAACTGAGTGAGTAGCTTGGAAAGGAAAGAGCAGATATGGGACCTGCACTTTGGTTTAATTATGTTATTTACAGCCCCCTTTTTCATTGGAACTGAAAACGGATTATACAGATTGAGGCAATACAATCAACAGGATGGGACATTCAATAAATAAAGCCATAGGATTTGGGTTGCTGAACAACCAGAAATTTAAAAACCAGAACTGAAGCAAAGCAAATAGTTGACACGACACATTAAATGATAGAAAATCACATAATAGGATCCAATGCAGCAAACTATACACAGTAGTATAGATCTCTGCGCCTAATCATTTATCCAAGTAACTTCATGAATCGTTTTTATAATGGTCCCTATTATCTGTGTAGAAAAGCTCTCTAGAAATATTCAGTTTTGCAATGTTTGCAGAAAGCCAAGAAAGTGGGAGCCTTGGGCAGCAAGACATCTCTCTTGGGAGATGCAGCCCTGTAGAAGAGCCATGCCTCTTTGCTGCCACCTGTGCTCTGATTTCATATTTATAAAATAAAGACAGCATTACAATGGCACATTTTGTATTCACAACTTTCAAAGTTATATAGAAAATCCAGAAGGCCTGAATGTAGAGGAAACTGCAGTAACACTGGAGACTGTAGAAATCTGTATGAATAGCTGCGCACAGTAGAGATACCTTACATTTAACAGATGAGAATGTCAATCTTGCTCATCACCTTGCGAACACAACAATGCAGGGTTATATTTTGCAACCAACCCACGTATTTTCCAATCAAAGGCTACAAATAACAGCATATGCAATTAAGGTCCAAGGATTCCAAACAGTGGAGTTTTCTGGGGTTTTTTGGCAAGACTTAAATTATTTTTGCAGCCGTAACAAAGACACTTTTATTGAAGGAACAATTGTCTGCAAATGTGTGCTCATTATGGCAAGATGATAATATATGAACTCTGGCAAGGGAAAAATTCAGATAAGATCAACAAGCATGAATGAAGGGTGATAGACATATAAAAGTGCAGTCACAATGGACATGCATGGAAACTAAATGCTCAATTGTGTAAAGAATTCAGCATCTTCATCTAATTTTTATAGAACCAGATGCATGAAGCACTGTGGGAAAGCACTGAGCAGATTGCTGTCATGTATCTTGAGAAAGAAATGCTAACGGACATTTAAATAGCATAAATTAAGAGTAAGATGAATTGGCTTTACAAAGGATTAAAGCCTAAAGCTTTATAGAAAAATCACAGTAGTCACAACTACCTATGTCTTAATACCTCACAGGCCCACTTTTAGTCCACTCCAGGACTGTGAAACATATGATCCAGGTACATTCCATCTTGATGTTTGGTGATCCATGATAGAAGAGCAGTTTTTATCACTAAACTAGAGGCAAAGCCCATTGTATCCAGGAATTCAACGGCGCTAGAGCTTGGCAGTGGGAAGAGTAAGGGGAGGGGTTGTCCAGTCTGTAACGACATGAGGTTGAATATGTGTGTTGTGTGGAGGGCTGTGGTGGTGTGGTGACAAATGAGGCCATGGGTGTAGAGAGATGGGTGTCAAGAACCTGTGGTGTGGAATGTTTATTGAGTATGGGAGAGGACTGACCTTTGGGAATTGTGGCATAGTGGTTACAGATGATCTTTCCAGAGCCATGTCTTCAGATATGTGAAGGGAAAATCAGACTGGAGACTCTTCTTATGGGGAGATGACATGACAACCAATTCCTCCCAGTTCTGCATTCAACATCATTTCCCTTCTTGTCCACCCTGCTTCTTCTGTCTCCATTTTTTACTTTTGATAAAATATTATGTGCCCAAATGCTTCTTTCAAGGTTGCTCCTTAGAAGAAGAAAAGCTGGATTTTTGTACCCTGTTGTTTACTACCCAAAGGAGTCTCAAAGTGGTTTACAAACACCAAACCTGTGAGGGATGTGGGGCTGTGAGAGGTCTAAGAGAACTGGGAATGAGCTGCAGTGACCCAGCAGGCTTCAGGGGTCTCCAATCACCTTCCCTTCCTCTCCCCATAGCAGACTCCCCATGAGGGTGGTGGGGTAGACAGCCTCACTTGGATGATAGCAGGACTAAGAGGAGGTCCCCTCTGTACACAGCAGTCTTGACCTTAGTTAGATTTATGAACACCTAGGTAGTATGGAACTCCAGAAAATGAATCTACACCAATCTGGCAACCCTACCTCCTCTCTACAATGTTTTCTTGACCTAAAATAGGTCAGGGGGTACTAGATAGCTGTGGGGGCATTACACACTTTTGAGGCCCCCTCATAGGAATATGTTCAGACCAGGGACAGCCAACTCCAGGTGGGGCCTGGAATTGCTGCTCATCTACAGACTATACAGACCAGCTCTGCAGGCAAACATGGCTACTTTAGAGGGGGGACTGTGTAGCATTGTATCCCCCTGAGGTTTAGGGATGCCAGCATCCAGGTGGGGTCCAAAAATCCCCTAGAAGTACATACAGCTCGTCTCTAGGTAGTTAGGCTGAAGGGAAAGCTCTCTACCCTCACATGCATCTCTTTAAAAGGAATGCATGTTGCCCTAAAATCCACTTGGTTGCTTGGCTGGTGATGTCTGCCCTTCTGAAACCTGAGACCTACTGCTGGCAACTGCAGTCCCTGTTGCTGTCTGCAAGGCCAAGTTGTTGCCTGATAAAAGTGGATCACCTAGTTTCCCCAAAAGTCTCACTCTTTCCTGTAAAGCTAACTACACTTAAAATTCTGGGCCACATGTCTTTGAGTTCATAGTTTTTATTTCCCAGGCCAAGCTTTAAAAAAGTCACTTCAGTTCCCATGTCTCTCCATTTACTTGTTCACTATTTACAGTTTCAGGCTGTAAATATTATTTATTTAGATCTTCCTGAACTTTCCAGACTCCCAGGATTGATATTGGTCTGTCTGTCTGTCTCTCTGCACCCCAAAATACAAACAGTTGCTGGTAAGGGCTGGCCAAAGCCCATAGCCCAGGAGGGACACACCTGCATCCACTCCACCTCAACTACAGTCTGTGAGCCTCTACCATCCTTTCTACATCGCTGCTCATCTCTAGATTATAATGATCAGCTCTGCAGGCAAAAATGGCTACTTTGGAGGCCGGACTCTGAGGCATTGTATGATTTTAAGGTCCTCCTCCAAACCTCCAGAAATATCTCCAACCCAGGAGTAGCCAGACTCCAGGTGGGTCCTGGAGAGCTCCTGGAATTACAGCTCACCTGCAGAGTATAAAGATCAGCTGCCCAGGCAGAAAGGGCTCCTATGGAGTTTGGACATGGTTGAGGAGAAGAAACATTTAAGGTCTCCCACGCAGGTTGTTGTGGAGTTGAAACAATTGAGGCCTACTGCACAGGGTTGTTGTGTAGATGAAATAGGAGGCAAAAGAACCTCTGCAACAGTTTCCAGTTTCACCTGCACAACAACCATGTGTGGTAGGTCTCAAATCTGTAGAGAGTTGCTTGGCTGTTTCTTCCCTCCAGCAGCATGGCTGGCCACAGCAGTATTTTAAGTGAGAAGGGGCTTTTCTGTGGCCTCCCTGTCAGCCAACTGAAAGTTCCCCCTCCCTTCAAAAGGAAGGCCCTCCCCCATGCCCTCAGGCACTAGTCTCTTATTTATATTCTGAATGCATAATGTTCTTATGATGATACTCTACTCTCACCAAAACAACAAAAAGGTTGTTCTTCAAGTTTTTGGAAACTACCCTTTTAAATTTGTTCATTAGATGCCTAGACACTTCTTAAAAGAGAGGTCAAAGTTAAAGAGAATACATCACTTTAGACACTGTAAAATGTACAGTGGCTAAGCATCTACTTCTTGACTAGGATATTACTGACAGAAACTGTGAACCATGTTGACAGGATATGCAATGCTATTTTGAAACACAAAATATCAATATAAGCTTTTCTTAGAGTAACCCAGCTAAGGCATGATATAGCCTTTGGCATACTAGAATTATGACTCCCCCCCCAAAAAAAACAACAACAACAGAGAAATAAATGAACTCCAGTGAATAGGCTGCTTCTCCCCTTTTTTATTTTTTAAAGGAGAAATCTTTAAATCCCCAGGAGTTGAAGAAAATATTGGTGGGAGTGAAAATTACTGGCAAGAGATGAAATGCATACAGATCTTTCATACTTTGAGTTTAGATAGCTCTGACCTTTTCTCCTGCACCCCTCCCGCAAGTAATAGGCTTCTATCCACTACCAAATAAAAAAGGAGTTGTGATTTACGTGCACAAAGATTATACTATGGCTGCAGGAGTGCTTGGAGATACTGACTTCATCATTCTGGTTCTTTGTCTACTGGCAGCTTTTGCCCATATCTTCCAAATGAATCATCAATACTGAAAGAAGTATCCTAATTTATATCATCCCTTCAAGCTCAAAGAGGCTATGAAGCCAACAAATGAGTCCTTGGAGCTACCATACGAACAAGACATTGTTCTGTCTGTTGTGGTAAATGTACACTATAATTGAAAAGCCTGATTACTAGCTAACTGGATTATCATTGCACACATACAGACTGCAGTCTTTTGTCAGATGAGAAGGCATGTGAATATAACTAATATATTCTGCAGATTTATTACAAAAGAAAAAGAAAACCAAGAAGAAGAAAAATTGCCTTGCATATGTACACATCTACATCATATTAGCCTTTTCCTGCATAATATGTGGGATATGCTTCTGACTCCTAGTAACACTCTCCAGGAGGGGCCTGGGGTTCTCCAGGAATTACAGTTCATCTCTTTAAGGCATTAAAGATGGCATGAGAAGGCATTGAAGGAGGAGATATATTCACTTATCTTCAGGAGCTACAGGAGAACTTTCAAGAACTGAGAGAAGCTGCAGCAGACAACATGAAAAAAAAGCCCAGCAGAAATAGAAGACTTGGTACGGTGCCATAGCAAGAGAGAGAAAGTGTATTGCCTGGTAAATATAAATTCTGGAAGCAGTGTAATATATATCATGTAAACATGTTAAAGCCTTACCATGATAGAAGTAACCTTGTTACATTCCCTAATGTAAATCGAACACCAAGAGTGGATAAATTAGTGGAAGGCATTGGTGCTGCACATTTCAGTTCCAGCACTGCTATAACAAAAGGTTATTGGCAGGTGGCATTGGATCCTAAGCAACAGCAGAGAACTGCATTTGTGAGCAGAGAGAGACTCTTTACATTCATAGTCCTAACATTTGGCCTTAGGAACACCTCAGACACATTTCAGAAGCGAATTAATAAGTTATTAACAGGACTAAAAGACTTTGCTCTTGCCTATAGAGGTGACCACCATTTTCAACCAAACACCTCCAAAATCTGGCAATGTTGTATCAGAGAATAAAGGAAGCTTGCTTGACTATAAAAGCCTCAAATTGTCAAATAGCAGTGAGCCAGGTGAAATACCTAGGCGTGTGCTTGGAGGTGGAATTATAAAACTAGATTGGAGCTAGGTGTGAGTAATAGCGGAGTGGCCTAGACCAACACCTAAAAGGAGGATCTGAGCATTTATAGGGTTTGAGAGTTTTTATAGAATTAGTATCAAGGCCTGTTGTAACAATGGGTTTTAGAAAGTGGGGCAACATCCTCCTTAGAGAGCCTAGTAGGTAAAAAGGAGGCCAGTCGATAGATTTGCTGAGGCAGTTTGCCATGGGGCTGCCCCTGCACTGACCAAGTCTTGGTCAGTGGGGAAGTCTACATTCCTGGGCTTCCAGAACTTCAGATAAGCTTTGTCACATAGACAGGTTGCCCTGGTCCAAGGTCTGTCCAGAGAGCAGCTCCTCCTCTCCCTCTGCTTGGGAGAGTGGACTCTGGGGCATTGCGTGAGTTGGAGGAATCACCCCTACCCACCCTCATCACCCCTTAGCAGGCACCCCACGACCCCAAGCCATGGTCTACCTGTGAAGGTCCTAGTATGATGCAATAGCAGCAGCTCCAAGAGGCAGCCAGGTTCCTATGTGGGCTCCAAGGAGGGGATGGTAGCATGGAAGTCTTGATGGTGCCTGATATCAGCCCAGCCACCCAGCCTGTCCCGAAAGCAACTTTCCAGGACCTGCTTGGAACAGTGCTACCATCATAGCCAGCTTCCCTCAGGTGGGTGGCAGTGGCTCCAGGAGGCAGACTGGCAATGAAGTTGACCATCTTCAGGCAGCGGCCACAGCTGCAGGGGGCAGGGACCACAAAGCCAGCCTCCAATGTAGTAGGCTAGCCTCCTCCAGGCAGTGGCCATGGCTGCCAGACTCTGTCAGGCAGTGGCTGCAGCTCCATGGGGCAGTTGGGCCATAAGGCTGGACTCCTCCAGGTGGTGACTGCAGCTGCAGGGGGCAGCTGGGCTGCAAGGCTGGCCTTGAGGTCTGAGATGCAGTCTCCCACAGGCAGCCCTGCAAATGCAGGTCACCTGGGGAGAGCAGCAGAGCTGCATGGACCTCTGTTGGTATGGGGTGTTTTTCACCAACAGGAAAAAGGCAGACTGAACTGGTCGCCAGTTGCCAGGCAGATCCCTCAGCCTGCCTTTTTTTTTTTTAAATGGTGGAACATACCCTCACCGAGGGCCAATCTCCTGAAGTTTTCATGAATGCATTGTTGTGAACACAAATGGGGTATTACTGGGGAGAGATGCTCATTCCTGAATCTAGTTCCATTGCTGCTCCTTTGTGTGAATGCACACAAAACCCTTTCCAGATAAGGTGACTTGGACACAAGGGTGCCAAACTGCATCTGACCACCTAAAAAGGGTACTAACCACAGATCCAGTGTTAAGGGTTCCTGACTTCATGAAACTATCTACACCACTGCATATATATTGTGATGGTTACATTTTAAAACGGGAGGGTGGAAAACAATATCATCATCCTTTACCTTAGTAGAAAGCTGGTGAAAAAAGAGCAACTCTCCGTGATTGAGAAGGAATGGTTGGTAATACTGTGAGCAATAAACTTAAAACCATACCTATGGGGAAGGAAATTTATTTTGTGCACTAACCATTCATCATATTAGTTAAACCACATAAAGAGTACAAACAGTTAATTGATTAAAATTAGTTTTCAGTTTCAGGATAACAACTTTGGCAAACTGCACTTAAAAGGGAAGTAAAATATAATTGCAAATAGCCTCTCCAGAACCACCTATGGGTGTAGATTGTTAACACAGGTTGTTGTTGTGTTTGAAATGTTGAAATAGGTATAAGATGTTACCTTTTTGTTTACTTTAATCCTTATCCATTGTTCCTCTTAATATTTGTGAAACAGCCCTGGGGGTGGAGAGTGCCTTGGCTGTCGGAGATGGAATAGGGCCAATCAGGGTGCGGCCAGCAAAGCAAAGCTGGCCGCACCCTGATTGGCCCTGCCACCACAGCTCCTGCCCTCCTTCCCTGGATGCTAGCCACATTGCTCTCAGACGCTTGAGAGAGACACACAGAGACCTGCCAAACCACAAACGACCCCTGATTACCTGCTACGGCTCCTGCTGTGAGGGAGAGAGGCAGATAGACTAGAGACAAACTGCAAATGAGCCCCAAACTGCAAACAACCCTTGCTTCCTTGCTATGAAGGAGCTCTGATTACATCCTATGGCTCCTGCTGCAAGACAGAGATCTGCATCTGCCAGTGTCCCCTGGGTCCTGGCGCCCATTGCATTCCTGGTTGCAATGGGCTTTCTTGCTAGTATCATATATGTGTTCATGTGCAAATACTGTGGAAAGGATACTGTTTTGTAATATGCATGCATTTAATATATAGCATATAGAAGCACAAGTGAGAGCTAGCCTTTCCATATGATCATGTAAATACCAAGTGTGTTCAGATGCTGGATGCTTTGTTTCTGGGGGGAAAATCATCAACTTTGTTAATCTTTCCTTCAGTCAGCAGACTCAAAGACACATATTCACAGGGAACTACAGTTGCCCAATTTTCCATCATTCTAGCCCCAAAATTTGTTGGGGATGGAGTCTGGTGATGTCACAAGGAATAATAGTAGCATTATAGTGCATTGATAGTCACACTCTCTCACTCCACCATAGTAATTATGTGAAACATGAAGACAGACGGGCTATTAACAAGACTAATTAAGAAAAGAGCATGAGATTAACTATGCTCTAAATGTAGCTGAGTTTGTGCCAAATTATGGCCCCTATCTCCAAGTTACAAGTGGAACAGTTATAATAAGTATACATGAACAGAAGTGTTAAAATCCATATATCTGCAATTTGGTGCAGGTATTCATAGAAAATTGATTTGCTTATTATCATATTTATCCTTTTGTTATTTAATTAATGTATCTAATCTCTTGTCTCAAGAGATGTTGCTGGATGTAAGGCTGCCAGGTAGGATTCTTAAGTATGTTGGAAAAGCTAGAGAGGGGCTATTAATCAGTTCCCTATGGGATGTTCCTAAGTTACACTTAACTACAAATCATGTCTTACAACTAGAAAATATCTCTAATACCAGTTAGACCAATCTGTGTGGTGCAGAGTGTTGATAGCCTCCTTGTTAAAAGGACTGATTATTCTTGGCACAGATTTATTAAGACCTTGACAAGGACCTTATTTTTCTGTAGTGAGGGGTGATGGGGTTTAAGACTGCTTGGATATTATACCCCCTCAGCCCTTGGGTTTATGTAGTAAAGTTCTCCTGATGTGAAAGATTCTGGAGTTTAACCCTACTTGAACATTCTCTTCAGTTCTTTGATCCTAATTCCAGGAGATTAATGGGGGGTGGAGTGGCCTAAGACAGGCACTTGACCATATTTATTCATTAGTGAGTAAAAGGCATACTGCACGTGCTCAGATCCTTTTACACAGGCAAGTTAAAACAAGGTGCTTCGCTATTAAGCTTGGCGTGTGTGTGTGTGTTTGTAAGAGAGAGAGAGGGTATTCTTCCCTCCACCACCATGGCCCCATTGTATTCTGAGGCAAATTTCACACTAGACACAGACAAAGCAAATTCAAAATAATGTAAATCTCACTGCATATTCAGCCAAACATTCTCACTCATCACTGTGAAGATTAAACAGAAACAAGCAAGAAATAAGCAAAAGGGCCCAGGGAGGTTATGGAACAGAACAGCATTGAGATTCCCCACAAAGACCATTGATGCACTGGGAACTTCACTGCCCCAGCTCTCGTGCAGGAGCACAAATCAGGGGCGGATGAGGTGCACCAGGCCAAATGTTCCCCCATGTGGGTGCAGGAAGAGATGGGGCAACCTGCCACGACTAAAACTCCAGCCTGCAGCCCAGCATGAAACCTCCAGTGCGTAAACGGTCAAAGAGACACACACACAATTTCAGGTTTTTTTTTTTAAGGCATTGATTCCTCTTATTCACACACACCCTTTTATGAGAGGTTTCTCTTTTATTTCTTTTTGTGGAGAAACTGATAAGTCCTTTAGTATTTTCAGTCCTAGTATTTGTTTTATATAACACATTTTCTGTCCTTGAGCATCTACAGAGTGAAATTCTGTAGACCCATCCCCCTTTACCCTCTTTGAATTTCTGAAAGAATGCAATTGATTAGAAAGTGACTCCAAATTCTTTTTTTAAAGAAAGTATCAGAAAGGGATTGCAGGATTTCAGGCAGAAACTGAATATGAAAGAGATACAGTAATTTCTTATAGCACCACAAAGAACATAACAGAAAATTATGAGTTGGTCAGAAGGAGTAAAGTGATTAATCTCTTGCTGTCTTGCAACTTCCTCTCTGCATTTCTTCCAGGCAATCTGAACAAAACTGCTTGAACAGCTCCCCTTCTATATCTGCAACATGGCTAAAGCAGGGGGCTTTACGCACCGGGATCTTTGTTGCAAATTGGTCACTGAATGAAAAATCGCCATTTAAAATAGTGGAATTCGTCGTTATGCATACCTGCCTTTGTAGTGGAATCCAGTTGCATTTTGTAGCGTTTCCCACAGCTTCCGGTCTCGGCAGAAATCGCTAGAAAGGAAGCGCTATTGCCGAGCTCGTCCCGCCCCTGGCCGTCAAGCAGCCAATGGGCAGCCGTTAGCATGCTCCCAAACAGCCCCTTTCCCTTTAAGAAAGGTTTTTTTTTAAAAAAACAGACCCATTGTAACGAATCTGTGTAGATTCGTTGCAACGGAGAGACCCATCCAGCTGCCTAATGTGTTTGAGCTGTCGTTTGATCGTATGATCGTTGCCACGCTGCCTCGAGTGGAAAAAAAAAATCCCCCCCCCCTCTCATGGGCCCGATTTTCGGCTGAATGAATGTGTAAAAATTAATGGGAAAATACATCAGCAAACGGGCTTTTCTGTGGTTTGTGCTTAGTGACTAAAGGTGAAGGACTGAAGCCAGGGAAGCCTCTAAACAGAAAGAGGCTCGCTGGTGCGTTTATCCCCGCTCGCTCGGAGAAAAAAAAATGGCGATCGCTTCGCCGGAAGTTTGGAGGACAGGCTCAGGAGGAGGGACTTTGAAGAAACCGCAACAATGTTAACGCACAGGTCTTTTTCGCTAGTGTTGCAGATTGGTTGCAAGAGTGTAGCGCTTTCCGGAGGGTGAATCCACTTTTTGGGATTCCCCTGAAAGCGCTACAAGGAAGCGCTTTTTGCAGATTGGTTTCAGGTGTGTGGCAGATTGTCTACGACGTCGTGCGTTATGGCAAATCAATAGCGTTTCCAATTGGCAACCATTGTGCGATTTTGAAGGCGTGCAAAAAGCCCCCAGGTTTTCTCAACCAAGGTTTCATGAAACTCTGGGGTTTCCTGACAGCTCTAGAAGGGTTTTTTGAATGTGTAAGAATGAATTAATTTTTATATGTTTTTAAAATTTGTTAAATATTTATTGGGTGATATGACCATATATGGTCATGTTGACCCACCCCTCCCTCCCAAAATGGCCAATGATGGGCCTGGAGAGGGTGGAAAGGGGAAGGGCCTTAGGTGGGAATATACACAGCTATGCGTCCCAACCATATTCTGCACAATTGTATCACTTTATCAAAGCCTGAGGAATGTTTCAGGGGTTTCTCAATGGTAAACAAGTTGAAAAAGGCTGGACTAGAGACTCATTTTAAATGAAAGCTGGGAATTCAGATGTCACGCCTACACTTCCTGTGACTCTGGGCCCGCTGCCAGTCAACCCCCAGTCCGCGGCCCACGAAGATCTCAGTAACGGGCCACTGGTGGCCACACCTGCCTCCTCCCCCCATAGCAAGAAGCTCACCAGGCTGTGAGAGAAGCGGCTGCCACCGGCTCTTCCCCCACCACTGGAGCCGGTCCTCAACCATAAAAATGTTGCGGACCACTGCTCTAGGACCTGGGGAATGGCTCCATCCAGCCCAGAATACTCACTGGAGTGACAACAACAGCACTACTTCACCAATCTGATAGCTGTCAAAAGATCAGCTTGGTTGTCAGTCCTGATGGGGTCCAGTTGAAGCTCCTTCCTAAACTGAGGACTACACCCAGCTGCAAGCCCTCTGATTGAAGACCAAGCCAGGATTTACTTAAGGAGAGGCTTGAGACAAGCCACTCTGTTGGTGCAATGTGTGTATTCCCTGCCCATCTGCCTAGAAATCTGGTGTTTCCTGCTCACTCTGGAGAAGGACAGTGACTCCAGCCCATTTCTGAACTCTGCTCCCTGCTCTGCCTTCCTTGGTGAACTGACTCCCACAGCTTTGGACTGGATCCTTGGACTGGACTTTTGAGAATTCTTTCTCAGCTTTCCGGCCAAGAGTGTAATTAATTGGTAACTGGAATGCAGCTGGATAGGGCAGCACATCAGACGTGCAATATGACATACAAGACTCCGTGTCCTATATTAAGAACCACTTAAAGCACATGGCCAGACCTTAATCTTGTACTTTCATGGGCAATAACTGAGTCCTGAATTGGAATTTCAAAATAGGGAATTTCATCTTGATTAATCTATTCTGAAATTCATAATTAACTGCTCTCCCATCACAATAGAGATTTTAAAAGATATCAAAATTTTAGGGAAACAGAATAATAGCGATCTAGTGACAACAAGGACTAAGGTGAAGAAGAGAAAATAGCAGCAAAATAATCTGTAGAATTATTTCTGTAAATTCTATAACGGAGTTGAGAGTCAACAGGACAACTATCACTTCCACAGTATTTGCACATAAACACATATCAGGCTTGGCTGGCCCAGAAACCAGGTTATTTTGGTTTGCTACCCTTTCATCCCATGATAACTGACAGATTAAAAAAATCGGAGAGGTGGTTTTTCTCTGCAAGCACATGGCTGATTTTTTGCCCTTCTTCACTGCCCTGAGCATCTGACTATCTTAGTATTGAACTAGGATGTGGGAGACCCACATGGGTCTCCTCTGGGGAGAAAGGTATGGTATAAATGAAATAAATAAATAAATAAATGTAAGGTCCAGGCTTAGAAACAATAATATAATTAACAAGATCCAAACACCAAGCTGTGAGGCTGAGCAAGAGAAGTTTTGACACACTGCCACTAGAATGGACTGCTCAGCCTGAGAGAGTTTTCATGAATGCAAATACACAATGACAACAATGGGGAGGGGAAATCTGATCCTCAGTCTCTAAGGTAGGTCTCTTTTTCTCTGAGTCACTCTGGATGTGTCCTTAAAATGTTTCTTTCCCTTTGTTCCTGTCAGGTTATTATGAGAATTTACTCTTCTGTGTTATGGAGTCTCAAGGTCCTCAGCACCCCTTAAAATGAGTACATAGAAAGGCCCCAAATTCATTCATGGGGGACCAGAGTTCTCTCCCTGCACATCTGGCACTGTCACAAATCACTCCACTTTCGCTACTTCCACTTTCCCTTGGTGACTACAGCTAAAGTAAGACAACACCTGCTGCCTCCATAGTTTGGTTAGTTGAGACAAATATGTTCTCTGTCTGGAATAATAAGTGTTTTCTTTTAGCTTCTGCACTTTTTCTTAGTGGAAAAAGGATGGGGAATTATATGTAAAAACAAAGAGTTAAAAGACCTAATCTGGCACATTCTTATGCTGTCTCCAATTAAAAGGAAATAAAAAATCCCTCCAAAACTGTTCCCAAAATTCCACTGAGGATTAATCTATACATCAGCTCTGTGAACACCTGCAACAAAATCCCCCATCTCAAGACCTCAGAGGATTTTGCTAATTTGTGCACCTTTGCCATCCCCATGTTTTAATAAAGCAACAAAGTATCATTCAAACAACAGCCGTCGTTCATCATATGTGCTACCACCAAGTGTTTTGTCTACTATCAGTGAGCTGGTTTCAGGCTAAAGGCAAAGATAGAACATGGAATGAAGGTCAACAGTTTCAAAGAAAATAACTCAAAACAAATATCAGACAGTACTATTGTAATTAGAGCATGCTATCCAGGTCATTGGTTTGAATCCTATCCAGCTGGAGAGGAACATAAAATTATGGGATGACTGATAGTTGGGTTGTGCTTCTTCATAAAAAGAGTAAGCAAATTAAAGCTTTTACTTTTAATGAGGAGGAATCTGCATTCTCTATGAATAAGGGCTGGTGTTTTTAATTCAAACTCACACTGGTGACTTCAGAATACATTACAAGGATTTCAGGAACACGAAACACTAGATAAGCACACTCCTTTTGATTTCCCAAGAATGTGTTATGTAACTGAGAGCCTTTACAGTACTATCACCCAATGAATTCTGTGAACAACTGGAACATTCTCAGTTTTTATATATTGTAATATTATATTATGAATATATTTTTGTACTAGAATTGTTAACTATAAGCCTTTTGTCACTAGTAAAATATTGCAAAATTTCTTTTTGCTCAGAGCACAACTGATTAAAGCTGTTTGGCACTGAACCCAAAATATAAACTGTGGATGGATGAAACCTTATAACTTACAGTGAAGTGAACCAACTCCATTCTACTGAAATTAGGAATCTTTCTGCTAAGAACATCATACATATGTCAACACTGCAGATGAAAGAAGTGCAGTGAAGTCCTCCAACAACTGTTTGTCCATTGTCCATTGTGTGATGTAGGATGTCAGATAAGATGGACCATTGGACTGATCCAACAAGTGATTTTCTTATGTTCTAAAGTACTTGAATGGTTGGAAAGAGCAAAAAGGGGTGGCAGATGACAATAGAAGTAGTCATTAACAAACTATAATCAAGGGCACATGATGTCATGAGGCATGGCATTCAGACTTCCACAGTCATAGAATCATAGAGTTGGAAGGAACCTCCACAATGTAGGAACTCACAACTCCCTGCCCACCCAAAGTGACCCTAATTGCACGCCCAAGTAATCCTTCCACCAAAAATCTCCAGAACCCATCCTGGCCTGGTGGCTGCAATTACTAAGAGTCAGCATGGCTTTCTCAAGGACAAGTCATGACAGATTAACCTTATCTCTTTTTTTGAGAAAGTTATTAACTTGCTAGATCAGAGGAATGCTGCAGATATAGTTTACCTTGATTTCAGTAAGGCTTTTGATAAGGTTCTACATGAAATTCTTATTGACAAGTTGGAAAAATGTGGTATGGATCTTATTACTGTTAGGTGGATCGAGAACTGGTTGACAGATTGTACCCAAAGGGTGCTTGTAAATGGTTTGTCAACTTGGAGAGTAGTGATGAGTGGAGTGCCTCAGGGATCGTCCTGGGCCTGTACTGGGGCAACAGAAAAAAACTGAAAGGCAGAATATTTCTTATTCCTCTGATTTTTATTTTGTTGTTGAAGGAAACATTTCAAAATGGAGTCTTGGATTACATCCAATTTAAAATTATAGTTTGACTAAAGAGTGCTTCATATTTACAGGTAAAACAGCAAATGTCTATATTTTTCATTGTGTCCAATGTCCCTTCTGAACATTTTCTAGTGTCAGTATTATCCTGTGTAAGTTTATTTGCAAATGAAATCCTTATAAATTAAACAGCTCTCCCAGTATGCATAAGCTTGCCAGGTACAATAATTTAGTAAAGGACTGGATCATGCCTTGAAAGGTCAGTGCCTAGAAGATCATTGAAATAAAGATTTCAAAATGATCTAACTAGATCACTGAGTGTCTGCATCACTCGACTTTCACAGTACCTAGGGATGCCAAGTCCCTTCTTGGAACCGGTGGAGAATGAGGCGAGGATGTCTTGCCAAGAAAAAGAGGAAGGCCCAGGCCATTACCAGTGTTGCATAAGAAGTAATGCTATCACACTGCTACATCACTTTGACACTGGTATCTGGGCAAAAACTCTCTGGTAAAAATAATGTCTACCATAGAATCCCTGCCTAAATACCAAAGTGCCACCCAAATGGCACTGAAGTAATGACAACACCAGCCAACTGGCCTTGGCCTTCTTCTTTGTCCTGGTAAGTCTCTCTGCCAGACTGATGAATAGTAGCAGGCCAGAGCCTGGTGGAAGAGAACTTCTGCCGATATTGAAGGATAGCAACCTTAACAGTGCCATTCTAAGCAGAGCTATTCACTTCTGTGCCCACTGATCAGTGTCCATTGAATCTAGAAGACAGTAAATGTGTTTAGAATTGCACTGTAAGTTCCCTTATTGTTTAGACCAACCTTGTTCAAAATTCATACATCTAGTATGAGATTTAATATTTGCTGCATCCTGGTGACCCACCACAAATGAACCTCTTCCAGAAGGATAATGATTTATTAACTAGAAACTCTTCATAAATGCATAATGTGGATGGGACAGGGAAAGCCACCTCATAATATCTTGACACATGGAAAAATAAATCAGATCTTGATAATAATGTATGCGCTCCTATTTTATAAATCAAGTTTTTAGAGCATAGTTTCATCAGATAATTGTCTTACCAGCAGTCATACAGCTACTATGAATTAATTATCAATTAATCTGGATGTACAAATTGTATTTTGGGTTCATTTCCTAATGAGATCTGTGTGATTAAATCCATGACATCCACAACAAAACCCAGTATTAATATAAAGGGTAAACATTTCAACAGTTATTTAGAAAGATAGTGTGTTTAAAAATTGATGGATGACATACTCTTAAATGTATATTTTGATGGTTAATTGTAGCTTCTTAAATGACAGTTTGGATTCATTAGTCAAATACATCACCATCCTATTCCAGCATGCAAAATGCTTAATGAATATCAGTGACATGTCATAACAACTTTTTTAAAGGTATGGAACTAACATGTTAGAAGTGTTCTTTGGGGAGAAAATTAGATTAAAATATTGTTATATATAAATGCACCACACATGATTTTGACTTTGACAGAGATAACTGCCATCTCTTTGTTATTTCAGTAGCACTGAACAATTACATTAAGTGGCATTAATTATGTTCATTCCAATTTTTCAGAACATATTTTGAGTCCAATAGCACCTTTAAAAACAACAAAGATTTATTCAAGGAATGAGCTTTCATGTGCACGCACACTTATTCAGATAAAATCTCCATCCGTTTATATGAAAAAGGTATCCTACTAAAATGCCACGTTTTTGAACAAGGTTTAACCAAACATTTAAAAATGTAAATCATTGAGTATAAGACATACAATGTTGCTAATGCTTCAAAGTCATAAAACATTTATGATTAAGGATGCAGGCATACATTATACTGCTTTCAGTATTGGACTGCCAACTTCACAGTGAATATATGCATGCTGTCTTTGTCTATCCCTTGTCTTTAGTCCCTGGAGTTAAAATAACTTGGCTATCATCCAGCAGCAAAACACTATTCAAAACCATCATTTCCTTGGTGAATATTCATTTCATTGGGAAATAAATATATTATGCTAGACAATTATAAACAACTTGTAGTTTCTTGAGCTTTAACCTAACCTCATTGTTATCCTGGAATGTTTACTTATTTTTCAGGCATATGGAGTACACGGTGCAGCATTAGCAATTAACAGACATACAGTGAATTACATCACAGACAAAGGCTTAACAAATTGCACCACTCCAAATAATTTATAATAAGATTAATTTTCTAACTGTTTATTTAAGAAGTTGCTTCATGAGCAACAAGCGGAGTCAAGAGAAAAGACTTACATGCAAATCTAACCAGGACCATATATAAATCTGAATAACAGCAAGGCATGCCACAGAACAATATTTAGAGGAAGTCTGCACAGAAATGCAATCAAGACCCTATCCAAAATAATAGCAGTGGATTTCCATGAAGTCACACAGTTCATGTTAGTGTGTCCATGCTAGAACACATTCAGTTATATTTTGTGGGAAAACAAAATCTGAGCCCCAACCAACAGATCCCAAAGTCTCTTTAGGAATAGCTAGATGACCCAGGAGCTCCTTTACAACTCTATGATCCTTATCCCTCCCCAGACAAGCCGTATTCATGTAGTGAAAATTTGACCTCACACAAAATAAATGGGTATAAACATCACAATTAATATTTTTCAGGAATGAAAGAGAAGGCCAAGAAAAATTGGATGGAGGTCTTTAAATCACTATTGAAAACAGCAGAGACCTGCTTTTTTCTTAAAGGAAATGGGGGGGGGGGGGCTAAAAGATTTGCTCTCATCCCCTTTAAAATTAAAGGAGTCTTCACAAAATTATCTCCTTTCTTTAATTCCAAAGACCATCCTTTGCAATTGTCAGTATTAGGAAGGAGGTTAATAAACCGTGAAACAGAATAATGAGAAGATAGAGAGACAAGCATTAGCCATAGCTGAATAGGTGTGGAAAGGAAGACAAGAAAACCTTTTATAGAGTTAAGAAAAGAAGAGGACGTGTCCTAGGCCTCTCTGGTACTTGTAGCACCTGGTTAGTACATAGATTAAATCTCATGACTCTGAACTCCCTTGACCTTGTTGAGAGTCATTATTGAACACAGATATTGTGGAAGGCATAACATTTAGTGGTGGATCAATAAATCTTTGTAAGCAGGGGCCTTTATACACTGAAGTGCTCCTGCCATATATTAGTGTTTGTCATTTCCAAAACCCTAAAATATTAATTAGGAAACCAGACAGGACTGACTTTCAAAGGAAACACTCCAAACAAACAAACAAACAAACCAAAAAGCACACAGTGGCGCAGGAAGATTATGATATGGTGCATCTGTAACGTTTTCATTCTCTTCCTGTTACACAGGGTTTTTTTCTGTGCAAATCAAATGACCTCCAGCTTTTCTCAACCTTTTAACCATTGAGAAACCTGCAAAATATTCTTCAGGTTTCAAGAAGCCCCGTAAATGGTTCAGTAGATCATACCTTCCTGCCATGCCCCAGGAAGTCACATGTCACCACAAGTGACGCCACCCAGACACTCACACCGGATGTAATGTTATTAAGGTACACCCACAGCACAGGAAGTGACAGCAAGGGAATATTTTCAAATGATTTGTAAATAGAACCATACTTGCACTCCATCAAAGAAAACCTACAGAATCATGGCCAGAGCAGGCCTATGCCACTCTTTAGCAGGCCTATGGTGCTCTGGCACCTCAACACAGTTAAGTTCAAATAAGAGTACTTACCTCTCTGGACTCTTGTGGCTACCACATGCAATGAGCTTCAGCCAGCATGGATTTCTGGCTAGGTCCCCTCCCCTTTCCATCTCCTCCAGGTCCATCACTGGCTATCTTGGGAGGAGTGGTCAGGTTGACATAACCATATATGGTCATATCACCAATAATTCAACCACTTGTAATAAGTCCTTTCAGTTCAAGGGTGAACTTAATTATCCTTAAATGGCATAGGCTAAGCTGCACAACAACTTCTTCCCCCTTCTTTGCTGTTGCCAAGGTATTCTGACTCCAGATCTCTTCTTGTATCCCGCAGGAACTTATGGCTCTATGTTTATCTTTACATGCTATTTCCCAAGTGCATTCACTACTTATGCATACTTATATCTACACATCAGTGCCACATTTGCACAAAACAGATTTTATCTGAAACATTTTTAAAAATACACGGGGTATAATTTCCCCAAAAGTAAAACAGCATTCTCTGTGCAAGCACAGAGGATGGGCGCACTTACGTCTGGCAGTCATTGCTGAGGCCTGGGAACTCCACTGGACCCGGGAGTAGGCATGTGCACACACACAAAAATCATACTGTGCATCCAGTATGATTTGGCCAAATCTGAAATGCACAAATGCCATTTCAACTTTTTGGATTTGGCAGGAAATGATTCAGCCAAATTCAAAATGCACGAATGCCACTTCACTTTTTTGGATTCAGCCTTATCAATTAGGCCAAATCCAAAAACTTTCAGGGCTTTTTGTGTACATGCTTCTGTCTCCACTTCCTGAGAAGGTGGGAGGGGAGGGGGGGAAGGAGAGCACCTGCCAAACTTCTAATGATGACAGACATCCCACATCCTTCCTTAAAATACCTCTCCAGCTTGGTCTGTGAAGGTGGGGCAAGCATTTAAAGGGAGCACCCAGTGCACCAAACAGCTAATGATGACAGAGACTCTGCCCACTCCCTTTAAATCTCTCCCCGACTAAGTCACCTGTTGTTATCAGCTACAAGGCACATAGTACCCCCCCCCACCATCACCTTCTCAGGTGAATTGCAATTAGAGGGCATTGTAAGGCTCATGTAATGGATCAGGCAATAAAAGTCAATTTATAACCTTGGGGAGGGGGGAAGTAACCTTTTTTTCTGAGCTTTCTCCTTTGTTGCTCATAACAGCTGGACACAATCTTGGAGTTCATTCATCGCTAACATAAGGCAACATCAAGCTTGTATGGTTATTGTAATGAAGGGTTACAGCTGACTTTGCTTTTTTGCTATTTAGTGAACAATCATCATTCCAGCTTACTTTCATAACATAGTCTATAAAGCTATATGATATTTGGCTACAGACATTTCTTATAAGGGACACTTCATTACCTTGAACAGTCAGACACACTGGCCTGATTCAATATTTATTTGTATTTATGCCAGAGACCTGGAAATCTGATACCACAAATTCATTAGCTTCAGCATACCCAATCTGCACAAATTCCACTGTTCTCAAATGACGGGACTTTCAGCCTGCAGCAATGCTACAATTGGGGACTGTTTCTTTCGTAAATGACAGATAAAATGTGTGAAGGATGATTGCTTATGAAAGCTATTGCTTTCAATTTTTTTCTGATTTTCCTCTGCCATTTCAAGCTGATTGTTAGATTAAATATATTCGTTTTCATTTTACATCTTCCAGGTTCTTTATTTTCATGTGTGTTTTTTTCTTAATGTTATTTTTGTGTGGCTTCCTCACCCTTTGGTCATATAAATCACATCACACTATTCTGTAGACTTGGTTTTTATGTGATGAATAATAAATAATGGATGGATACAAAAAGAAAAAAAACACCTGATAAACCAAACTTTTCCATGCTGGATTGAAAGACTCCAATATTATCACTTTCTTTATCTCTCTAATTAGTAAGATTCATTTTCTTCAACCAAAAGTATCCAGACTTAATGCTATAGTTCTGAAATGTCCAGTATCTCTCTCTCCCAATTGCTCCTATGCTGAAAGGTCTAAGATGACTGGTGTTCATATTAAAGAATGTCCCACAATTCTTTAAGTCATGCATTAGGAAGATCAAAGGTACACATGAGCATATGAAACTGCATCATACGGAATCAGACCACCAGTTAATCATGGGCTGACAGTAGCTTTCCAGGGTCAAAGGCAGAGGTCTTTCACATCACCCACCACCTTATCCCTTAACTCAGTGGTTCTCAACTTTGGGGTCGGGACCCCATTTGGAGTTGCCGGGCCCCTTCCCCGGGGTCGCCAGGTTGCCTGCCACTGCAGTGGTGGGCAGTGGCGGCAGGCAGCAGCGTGTGGAGGCGGGTGGTGGCGGTGGGCATCAGCAGTGTGTGGAAGCGGCCGGCGGAGGCGGCAGAGCCATGGCAATGGCTGCCTCCATGCTGCCTCGATTGTTGTGTGCATGTGCATGCATGCCACACACATACGCGCGGTTCCAGCAACTCACTGGCTCCTTCTGTAGCTGCCCAGCCTGCCCGGAGGATCGTGCCGGTGCCTGCTGAGGAATGCACAAAAACGCTTATCTCAACTCTTTTAGAGCTGACAAGAAATCGACCCCCTCCCTCTGCGGGTCCAAAGTCGCCCCATCCCACCTGACTCCATCCAGCAAGCCCCGCGTGCTCTGCAGCAGGATCACCATGGAACCCCCCCACCACCCATGGTTTAAAGAAGGGAGAAAGGAGAAAGGAGAGAAGCGGCGAGCCAAGGGAACAAGAAGCATGCCCAAGCCTGGCCCAAAGCAGGACAGTGAGCAACGTGGATGTCGAGGTGATAGCAGCAGCAGCAGCCTGCTCCCCAGGGCAAATCTTTCACCCATCCAGTCACCTCCCGTGGGGGTCATCCATGGCCACGGCTGGGGGGGGTGGCGGAAGCACCTCTCCGGCTGGGTCCCCGCTGGGTTTTGCCGCCAAAGTTGGGGTCGGGGTGAAGAAAAGGTTGAGAACTGCTGCCTTAACTGAAGATGCGAAGAATTGAACCTGGGACCTTCTACATGCCAAGGAGATGCTCTAATACTGAGCCACAGTCCCTTCAGAACGAGATGTGCATCCTTGGTAAGGGACACTTCCAGGAGCCATATGTGAGTCTTAGACATGACACCTTTGGCTTTTTTGAGCTTTGTTCCCAAATGCTATTCCTGCCTCGTGTTTCAAGTAACAAATGAGGGCATGGACATGGAGATTTGGGTGTCAAGAACCTGTGGTTTGCAATGTTCATTGAATGTGGGAGAAGACTGACATTTGGGAATTGTGGCATAGTCGTTACAGATGAACTTTCCAGAGCCGTGTCTTCAGATATGCGGAGGGAAAATCAGACTGGAGACTCTTCTTAGGGGGAGATTACATGGCAACCAATTCCCCCCAGTTCTGCGTTCAACCTCAGTTCCCTTCTTGTCCGAACTAGGCCATAGATACTTAAATGTCCCCCTGCCCTAATCCAAATGGGGTAGTCACAGTACACAGGTGTCCACCCTGCTCCTTCTGTCTCCATTTTTTTACTGTTGATATAAAGTTATGTACCTACATGCTTCTTTCACTGTTGACCCTTAGAAAAAGAAGACCTGGATTTTTGTACCCTGCTGTTTACTACCAAAAGGAGTCTCAAAGCAGTTTACAAATACCTTTCCCCTTCATCTCCCCACAATAGACAACCTGTAAGGGATGTGGGGCTGTGAGAGGTCTGAGAAAACTGGGAATGGGCTGCAGTGACCCACCAGGCCTCAGGTGTCTCAACGCAGTTTCCAATTGCCTTCCCTTTTTCTCCTCATAACAGACACCCTGTGAACAAGGTGGAGCTGAGAGAGCTCTGTGAGAACTGGAACTGGTTCACAGTCACCCAGCAGGCCTCAGGTGTCTCTAAGCAGTTGAAAATCGCCTTCCCTTCCTCTTCCCAAAGCAGACTCCCCGTGAGGGAGGTGAGGTAGAAAGAGCTCTGAGAGAACTGGAAATGGGTCGCAGTTACCCAGCAGGCCTCAGGTGTCTCTAAGCAGTTTAAAAATGCTTTCCCTTCTTCTCCCCACAACAGACACCCTGTGAGGGAGGTGAGCCTGAGAGCTCTGAGAGAACTGGGAATGGCCCAAACTCATCCAGCAGACCTCAGGTGTCTCTAAGCAATTTAAAACTGCCTTCCCTACTTCTCCCCATAATAGGCATCCTGTGACGGAAGCTGCCAGGGGCCAGCCCAATCACAGAGCAGCCAGCTGTGCTGGCCGCATCCTGATTGGCCCGTATTCCAGGCCGGACACCCCAGACAAGCTTCTTCCACAGGGGTGTTTCACAAATATATAGAGGAACCATGGATAAGGATTTGAATGACTAAGTGATGGGATTAATAGATTATGGAAACTTAGTTGATTTTGTTTTCCTGGATTTTAGTAAGGCTTTTGACAAGGTTCCCCGTGATGTTCTGATGGGTAAACTAGACTCTAGACTAGATTTTTAGATGGTTTAGGTGGATAGGGAACTGGCTAGAAAATGGCTAGAACTGGCTAGAAATAATCAATGATCCTCATTAAATGATCAATGATCCTCATTACATTTGCAGATTGGGAGGAGTAGCAAACACCCCAGAAGACAGGGATAGAGCAAAAAGATGTGAACATGCTGGAAAAGTGGACAAAAGTCACCAATTCAATAAGAAGTATAGAGTTCTACAAATGGGTCACCAAAATGAGAAGCATGCATACAGGATGGGAGATACACTTCTGTGTAGCAGTGTGTGTAATTGAGTTCTTGGGGTACTTGTAGACTGTAAGCTAAATATGAGCAGTAAAGAAGGCAAATTCAGTCTCAGGCTGTATCAACAGAGGCATCACATCACAATTGCAAGATGCCAAAGTCCTGCTATATACTGCATTGGTTAGACCCCACCTAGAGTACTGTGTGCAGTTCTGGAGGCCTCACTTCTAAAAGGATGTGGGCAAAATTGAGAGGGTGCAGGGGAGAGCAACTAGGATGATTCAGGGCCTGGGGACCAATCCTTATGAGGAAAAGCTGAAGGACATGGGAAAGTTCAGCCTGGAGAAGAGGAAGTTGATAGGGGGCATGATTACTGTCTTTAAGTATTTGAAAGGTTGTCACTTAGAGGAGGGCAGGAAATGGTTCCAGTTGGCAGCAGAGGATAGGACCCGCAGTAATGACTTTAAATTACATATAGAACAGCACTGGCTAGATATCAGGATTTTTTTTTCAGTTGCAGTTCAGCAGAATAATCAGCTGCCTAAAGAGGTGGTAAGCTCCCCCTCACTAGCCATCTTTAAGCAGTGGCTGGACATATCACGGATGCTTTACGCTGATCCTGCATTGAGCAGGGGTTGGACTAGATTACCTGAGTGACCCCTTCCAAATGTATGATTCTATCATTCTAAATTGCTTTAAAAACTAGCTTCCTAACTGAAGTAAACACGACAGTTTTGGCTGGTAGTAATTGTGAAAGTGCATTTCCTGAAGCAGTTATACTGATGCTAAGGTAGATAGGATTTCCATGTAAATTTGGAGATATTTGAAGCTATTAGATTATTAATAAATAGTGATAGTGATGATGATAGAACAGAAATAAAAACTCCACAGAGGCAGTTCTTCCCTCTCCCATTACATGCCATGCAGGGGGATACACAGAAACATAGTTGGAAAGTCAGTATGTTCCCCCTCCTGGATCACAGCTGTTCAAGTGCTGATCTGATAAAATCAAGTTCCTCAGTGAGCATCTCTTTCTGACAAGCTTTTGGAAAGAGAAATGTAAAAAGTCATAATGTTTTAATAGGAGAGATACAGAAAGCACAGTGAGAGAAAGTTCTATGGTATGTCCACCCAACACCTGGGATGTGTTCCAAGCACCTCAGGGGACACTCTGGCCATCTCTGGGACCCACTAGAAGTAGCTGAGTGCTATTGGCCATGCTTATGTAACACGCAGGGCTTCAGGCAAATGTGACATCATGCAATTTAATTTCTTCCCATCCCCACCCCCTAAAGCTCCCAGCTGGCATTCTACTACCCCTTCAGTTCTAGTAGCCTCATCTTCCTGTTAGAAAAAGGCTAGATAAAAATGTCCTAAACAGGTATAAGAATACAAATCTAGTTTCTTTACTAAAAGTAGTCAGTGATTCTCTGAAGGGTCTATTTCCTGTATTATGAAATAAGTGTGCCTATTTCTATATGATCACTACTGGAAGACTTGACATCAAGTTTGCCTTTACAAGGAGACGACTGAAGATAGAGCCGTAACAGCTGGGCTTCTGTCCGGCTCTTAAGCCATGCTGAGGGTCAGGAGCAACCGCACCTGGCAGACCTGAGCAGATACGCAAATCTCGCTCGCCGGTCGCCCCAGGAACCGGGAACGGCATCCTGAGGGTCCTACAGATCCGTGGAGAGGGAGGGAGACTAAGCTCTCCGGATCGCTGCGGCATGTGCTCAAGGTCATGATGGCGCCCTTGTCGTAAATAACTTTCTAAGCCTGAAACGACCAGCTGACCCTACATTCTTCCCAGATCATCTTTTACCAAACTGACAGGAGCCGAAGTCTACAACAGACTGTGAGTTTTCTGGCTTTTCCTTTTCTTTCCCCACAAGCTCTTCCCCCCACCCTCCTCAACCAATTTACAAGTGAATTCTTTCGTCAAGTGAGAGGCGCCCAGCTAATTATACCCACTAACCAAACAAAGAGAGAGCTTAAAGAAAAGAGAGACTTTAAAGTTTTGTTGGAGAGAGTTCAGTGGGGGAAGCTGACTTGATACGGAGATGGACAAACTGATAATTTTGGATCGCTCGTGCTCCCGCGAGACCTCACGAGACTTTCTGTTTATAGTTTGTGTCTGCCTAGAACTATGGAAAAATTAACTAAGGCACAGCTTTTCCATTTGTTATGCGAAGGGAACTCAAAGATACTGAAAGCAGTCAATAAGGTGGAAAAGGAAATCCGAAAGACTAAGAAAGAGCTTTTAGACAGAACCGACGGTCTGGAAAAAACAGCTGAGGAAAACACAACTCAGCCAACAACACTTCAAACGAGAATTCAATGTCTGGAAGTTAATCAACAGGAGGGGGAGAGCTAGGGACGTAAAAATCCAAAGCACCTTGGAAGAACTTGGGAAAACAGATTTAAGGAAGGAAAGCACCGAAAACCTGGAAGTCTATTTAGAGCAGGAAGTGATTTGGATCAACAAAATAAAAAGAGTCTATTCAAAGGCGACAGCATGCAGGAAGCTATCAGGAGATATCTCTGTGCAACCAGAGGAAGAGATCCAGATTGATAAAGTATACAGAGCCTACTTAAAGGTGACTGCAAGCAAGAATCAAGCAAGAGACTTCTTTGGCCTTGACAGAAGGACAATTAGAAATACTCTATGTAGGAATCATCAGGCGTTACTATGGGAAAAAAATAATTTCATTTTCTGCGACCACCTGAAGGATGTGATGAACAGTGGAGCATTCTTCTGGTTTCCTGTGGGAAAGACAGCAGCAGTAACTTTTAGGTCAGGACCAATATATGAAGGGAACTGACTTTATATCATCTAAGACAATAATAGAATATATTCTTATAATAGATTATACTCTTATATGTATTAACAATCATTTTGCTAAGAAAGATGGTAAAAACTTCTAGATCAGGATCAATATGTGATGGGAACTGAATATGTATGCCAATATGTATGCTAAAAGACGATGGCAAACTATACTTCATATGTATTAACAAGGCAGTAACTCTTAAGTCAGGGCCAATTTATGAAGGGGACTGACCTTATATCACTTAAGATAATAATAGAATATATTCTTATAACAGATCATACTCTCATATGTATTAACAATCATTTTGCTAAGAAAGATGGTAAAAACTTCTAGATTAGGATTAATATGTGATGGGAACTGAATATGTATGTTAAAAGAGGATGGCAAACCATATCAGCTGGTCGCTTTTTTCTCTTTACTTTTCTGTAAATGCTTCATATAATAATCTTTAAATAGGTCAGGGTCCTATTAAATAAAAGAGTAAGGCCACCTGGGGAGGAGTTAGGGCGGGCCCTGTCCAGGATAAAAACTCAGAGGGCCCATCCAGGGCCAAGCAGCCAATGGGGAGGCGCACAAAGTGCCTTCCTATTGGCCCCTCACCAGGACAGACCCAAATTCCATTCACCCAGTCCAGTCTGGCTGACAGTCTGCTCCTGACCACCGCAGGGAGAGGAGGTCAGTAGGGCTGCCAAGGGAGATGAGAACAGAGGCTGCGCCAGCCCTTTTTGCCCCAAGGCTGTCCTAACTGTCATGTCCAACTGCAAATTGCCTCAGAACCCTGACAGAGCTGGCAGGAGGCTGCAGAGTGCTCCCCCTTCCCCCCTCCCTCCCTTCAGGCCTGCTGTGAAGGAGCCTCTGACAGGCCCTGACTGAGGGGAGGAGGCCTTTCCAAGAGCAACGCAGGGGAGCCTGACGGCCTTCCTTTTGAGGGGGGGGGGACTTTCCCCTTCTGCCAAACAGTTGCCTGACAGGGAGGCCACAGAAAAGCCCTTTCTCACTTAAAATACTGCTCTGCCCGGGGGTTAGACACAGCCAAGCCATGTTCTTTCTTCTTTGCAACTCTCTGCAGATTTGAGGCCACTGCACAGCGTTATTCTGCAGAGGAAGCTGTCTCTTTTGTCTCCTGTTTCATCTGTACAACAACCCTGTGCAGTAGGCCTCAAGTCTTTCAATTCAACAACAACCTGTGAGGGAGGCCTTAAATGTTTCTTCTCTACCACAACCCTGTCCAAAGTAGCCCTTTCTGCCTGGGGAGCTGATCTTTATACTCTGCAGGTGAGCTGTAATTCCAGGAGCTCTCCAGGCCACACCTGTAGGTTGGCTACCCCTGGGTTGGAAATATTCCTGGAGGTTTCGAGGTGGGACTTCAAAATCGTACAATGCCTCAGAGTCCAGCGTTCAAATGAGCCATTTTTGCCTGCAGTTGGTAGGGAGTGGTGCAGGAGTGTCCCTCCTGGCCTATGGGTTATGGCCAGCCCTTATCAGCAACTGTTTGTATTCTGGGGCACAGACAGGCAGACCAGCATCAGTCCTGTGAGTCTGGAAAGTGCAGGAAGATCTAAATAAATATTTACAGCCTGAAATTAAATAGAGAACAAGTAAATGTCTGGAGACACATCGTAACTGAAATAGTAACTGGCAAATAACCTTGGCCTGGCAAATAAAAAAACAGTATTAAAAACCTTACTACGGTCAAGACTGCTATGCACAGACAGTCTTCCTCTTAGGGTTTCCGGCTTCCCTGTGAGGCTCACTACCCCACCTCCCTCATGGGGAGTCTGCTATGGGGAGAGAAGGGGAAGACGATTGGAAAATGCTTTGAGACACCTTGAGGCCTGCTGGGTCACTGCGGCCCATTCCCAGTTCTCTCAGATCTCTCACAACCCTACATACCTCACAGGTTGACTATTGTGGAGAGACAAATGGAAAAGGTGTTTGTCAACCGCTTTGAGACTCCTTTGGGTAGTAAGCAATAGGGTACAAAAATCCATTCTTCTAAGGAGCAACCATGAAAGAAGCATGTGGGCACATAACATTTTACCAACAGTGAAAATATGGGAGACAGAAGGAACAGGGTGGACACCTGTGTACTGTGACTACCCCATGTGTATTAGGGCAGAGGGGCATTTCGGTGAATGTGGCCTAATTCACACAAGAAGGGAAATGACGCAGAACTGGGGGGAATTGGTTGCCATGTAATCTTCCCCTAAGAAGAGTCTCCAGTCTGATTTTCCCTTCATATATCTGAGGACATGACACTGGAAAGCTCATCTGTAACCACTATGACACAATTCCCAAAGGTCAGTCCTCTCCCACAATCAACGAACATTCCACACCACAGGTTCTTGACACCCATATCTCCACACCCATGGCCTCATTTGCCACCATGTCACCACAACCGCCCACACAACACACATGACAATCCCATGCCCTTACAGACTGGACAACTCCTCCCCTTCCTCTTCCCACTGCCAAGCTCTAGCGCCCGTTGTATTCTTGGAGACAACGGGCTTTGCCCCTAGTAAATAATAAAATTATAAAAAAAAAAGTTTGCCTTTACAAATATTAGTACAAGTTTTAGTACTCCTTGAACAAATGGGACAAAACAACACAGAAAGGAGAAAGCTTTGGTTCAAGTTGGAGAAAGCTTTGGTTCAAAGTTACCAGCTGTCTTTAGTGGCATCTTATTTT
Source organism: Paroedura picta (assembly GCF_049243985.1). Taxonomy (NCBI): domain Eukaryota; kingdom Metazoa; phylum Chordata; class Lepidosauria; order Squamata; family Gekkonidae; genus Paroedura; species Paroedura picta. Next base: position 73,582,471 of record NC_135373.1, on the reverse strand, counting down.
CATTGCTCACAACTAAACAAGTGCTTAATGGGCTTCAGAACTCTGTATGGGACAGCTGAAAGGCTTGAAGTAATTAATAGCTATTGGTGCATAGCTTCCAACTTACATGTTTTTCATATCTCGCATTATTGTGCCCAATCAGGTGTGAAAATGTTATGAAATAACACAGCTTTCTGTAAACCAGTCAACATCTACATAACTACAGACATAAACAATGACATAAAGCAGGCAATGAAGCCAGAGACCATGGGAAAAAATACTGTTTTGAATGAACAGCAGCCTTCTTATATTCCATAACCAATCCTTTTGTGCAGTGGGGTCCCCAACCTTTTTATCACCGGGACCACTCAACACCTTTTACTGAGGCCCGGTGGGGGGGTAGTTTACTCCTTTACTCTCAACCACTGCCCTAGCGCTCTCTGATCGCTATGGTAATGTTTAAACATCCCTTCAAAATAAGATACAGACACGCCACAACAATGAAGTGTGTTGTAAAGGGCTGGGGGGGTAGGCGTCCTTCGGGGCCCACCTCCAATTAGTTGAAGGACCACATGTGGTCCGCAGCCCACAGGTTGGGGATCGCTACTTTTGTGTATTGAAAGGTTAGGGATACAGTAAGTAGGTTTACTGTATTTATTACCTGGCAGATCATAAATTTGGTAGAGATGAAATTTTCTTTGCAATGTGTCCTGCAACCATAATTAAAACTGAACATTATCTTCTCTACCACAGGATGGAATCATAAGAGCTCTTTTAGACATGCCCAGTGGGACTTAGAAGTTTGAATAGTGGATCTGCATTTCTTTTCACAAATTGTTTAGTGCATCCCTTTCATTTCAAAATGATTTACTATCTTTCTGACATGCTTCCCATAGAGAAAACAAATTTTTATAAGTGTTTCTATGAATCCAATTGCTAGAGAGGAAGGAAACTACAAATACAAGAGACAATGGCCTTTGTCCTTCATTTGTGGGCCTCCAAGTAACTTGCTGCCAGTAGTGAGAAACAAACAGTAGGAATTCTCCCATGTAATTTACACAGGACACTTGGTAGCAGCTATCCAGTAAGATTAGTCAGCTGTGGAAACCTGAGGAGGTTGAAGCCTTAGGAACATACAGACTGTCTCTTAGAACAACTTAGATGTTGATTGCCTTTGCACTTGGATATGATTGGTCTACATTTCATAAATAATAAGAAACAGGTAAAGACTCATCTTTACAGGTACTCTTTCCACTAGCACATGAAGAAAGAGCTAAGATACTAGCAGATTTGAACACTACAGAGTTTTCAGTTGCCAGTTAATTGTGCTTCAAAGAAATAAGCATCTTGGAATGCTGTCTTTGTATGTAGAACAACCAGTTACAGGCTGCAGAGTGTACCTGAGAAAATCAAATTAATTTACCACACAAGGGGGGAAAAGTAAGATATGCTGCAGTCTTAAGAGAAAAATTTAAATACATACATTAAACCTCCCTGTAACATCTTGCAGCTGCAATGAATTGGGTTTCTAACTCAGTTTAAAGGGTAAGGGATCATCAATAAAATGTTGATCAAAAATCATTCCTGCAAATAAATCTACAACCGAAATACGTTTGAAACAAAACAAAGCACCTCAAAGGCAAACTAAAATTCTGAGATTTAGTCAAGCAATGAAGCTGGCAATGAGCACAAATTACAGACAAGCCTAGAGCTTTGTTTGTGCTCTGCCATGCTGCTTCAAGGCAACATTTTTATTTCAAAGGTATTTTCTCATTTGCATAGTAAATTAAGAAATAAAATCGCCATGTCTGTGTATCCCCTGCTATTAAATCAACTAGCCACCGGCTCATTTTCAATTGAGCTCTAATTGGACAGATACAGCTTTAACTATCTCAGCATGCTGGCAGACTCCCTAGAGAAATGTTCCTACATTTCCATAGATGTCAGTGGCAAAGTGGTGGGGGTGGGGGTGGGGGGGGGGGTGGGGGGGTGGGGGGGGAGAGAAAGAAAGAATAGTAACAAAGAAGAAAGTTGAAAAACTAGGGGCTGTGCATTTGAGCACATCTTCAGCATAACAGGCACTGTTGGGAATGGGCTGCATAACAGGCAATAATATCCCAGGGCAATCTAAAGCTGCAACTGGGCAGGAACCTTACTGTTCATTAAAACTGATCTCATGTTCTTACATCATGATCTGTGACTAAATCCATTAAGCTGATGGTCAAATTAATGCAGTTGTTTTCTCTTCTTATTGGTTCCTTAAAATGGCAAAACCCAAGCAATTTTTTAAAAGTTCTCTCTGAAACAAAACAAATACTACACCATATCACAGCTTCATTCAATACGGTGCACCATATGTTATATGGTGAGGCAGATGTTCACAGTGAGACCATACATAATGCTGTTAACTGAGACTTGATGTTTGTATATATTGAAAAGCCCGTGAGCCTCTTGGAGGACAACAAAATATTCCAATGGGAAGAAGGTTGTGTCATAAAACTTCTCACATGGTTGTGGCTATTTTGATCATCTCAGTAAAATGGCACTTCTTTAGAGCATTGACCTGGCCTAGTAAAGTTCTCTCATTCAACTGGAGTCTAAGGGTACTGGGTCATGTCTGACCCTTGGGGTGACACCCTCTAGCGTTTTCATGGCAGACTCAATACGGGGTGGTTTGCCAGTGCCTTCCCCAGTCATTACCATTTACCCCCCCCCCAGCAAGCTGGGTACTTATTTTACCGACCTTGGAAGGATGGAAGGTTGAGTCAACCTTGAGCCGGCTGCTGGGATTGAACTCCCAGCCTCATGGGCAGAGTTTTCAGATTGCATGTCTGCTGCCTTACCACTCTGCGCCACAAGAGGCTCTAAATGGGGTCTAGTGTTTGTAAATAGCTATTGTACCACTAAATCCAAGTCTTCTGGGTAAATGCATATTCACTAGCCATCCATATTGCTTTGGTAAGGGAGTGCATTCTGTCATGCACATAAGGTAACACATGATGCCCTACATAGCAAGTCATAGAGCAGAGGCTAATCAAATAGCATCTAGACACACACAACCTGTGATAACAAATTAAGCATTATACCTGCTGGACAGGAGAAGGCAGACATTGGGAGAAGGGAAAAGAAACAGAGGCAATACACACTCTACATGCACCCATCACAGGCACAGCAATAGTGTATTACTTGTACTCTCTTATACTGGCAGGAAAGCCAGACATTTTGAAAATGGGAGATGAGAAGAGTGCTTTATCACACACAAAAAGCAAGACTGAGAAGACAGATCATACTTCTCGATGAAAGATCTGGTATTTCTTTCCTTGAGGTCAGTGATAAAGACTACATTTATAGCTTTGTTTCAACTTCTCTTTAATTTCATGTAAAAGCATCAATACACACAAACAGAGCATTTCCCCATGGTTATCTTGACCTCAGCACTGCTATGAGGAGCAGTAAGCAGAGGTAGGGGAGGGCAGATGAGGTCCCAGTCCAGTATAAAGAAAACTGTATTTCTAAACAATTCTGGGGTATGCAGATGGGGAGTGCTTATCCCTAGGAAACTAAAAGGTTGAGCAGTAGAGTAAGTATTAAATATTAAAATGCAAATATTTATTTCAATACATGTACAAATACAAAACTTAAAAACATCAACATCTATCATGTACTATGGCACAAATCCAAAACCTTTTGACACATGGATAAATGACTAGATAATCAAACATGTTTCAACCCCCTTGGGTCTTCTTCAGTGGTCTAATATTTTAATGCACTCATGTGATGTGATAATGGGGACTATAAGGTGGTAAACAGTATGAATGGAGAGGCTCCCACAAATATATGTATCCAAATATATCTCATGGAGCTCCCCAATTAGAATATTTATTCATCAAAATGCCACCCTTGTAGAAGCCCTCTCTGAGCCTGAGTATATTCTTATGTGTTTCATGGAATATAGTGACTAACACGTGGAACCCGGCTGGGAGGAAACTACTGAAATAGGAGAGGGTCACAAAGTATGGTCAGGACTTAGTTCCCTTTTTTTGTGCATTCCATTTTAAAAACAAAGAAACAGACCACTATCTCACTGCTCAAGGATCCCACAAAAGGAAGAAAAACTCACTCTTGTGACAATGCTGTCATGGCCTGTCCATGCCTATTCTGCAAGGAAGAATTTTCATGGATTCTAAAATAGGTATGCTTTCACCTATTTGTCTGCAGTTTGGCAACGTGAATGATATAAGAGAACATCGTCTCAAAATGGGGGAGGAAGTTTACAGTTGGAAATGTGGCACAAGGCAGGTGTGTTTGGATATAGCTGAGCAAAATATATACTTGAGAAACTCCATCAGTCTATTTTGGGGGCCTTTCCACACAAGTTCAAAGTAACAGGAGTGTGGCAAATTGTAATCGCTACTAATTCGCAGTTATATACGATGTCACACACAATCTGCCACACTCCTGCAAACGATCAGCTAAAAGCGTTTCTTTGTAGCGGTTAAAGGGAAATCCCAAAAGGTGGATTCACCGTCTGAAAAGCGCTACACTCTTGCAAGCAATCTGCAACAGTTCCGAAAAAGACATGTGCATTCCCACTGTTGCGGTTTTAGCAAAGTCCCTCCCCCTGGCTCTCTCCTCTGAACTTCCGGCGAAGCGATCACCATTTTTTTTTTCTCGGAGCGAGCGGAGAGCATCGAACCGGAGAGCCTTCATTCACCCAGCGAGGCTTCTCCGGCTGCAGTCCCTACACAGAGCTGCTTTAAAGCTCGCCTCAAGTCACCAAGCACAACACAAGGCCCGTTTGCTAGGTAAAAGGTAAAGGTATCCCCTGTGCAAGCACCGAGTCATGTCTGACCCTTGGGGTGACGCCCTCCAGCGTTTTCTTGGCAGACTCAATACGGGGTGGTTTGCCAGTGCCTTCCCCAGTCATGACCGTTTACCCCCCAGCAGCAAGCTGGGTACTCATTTTACCGACCTCGGAAGGATGGAAGGCTGAGTCAACCTTGAGCCGGCTGCTGGGATCGAACTCCCAGCCTCATGGGCAAAGCTTTCAGACGGCTGCCTTACCACTCTGTGCCACAAGAGGCCCGTTTGCTAGTTCCCTTTATTTTCGGCAGAAAATCGCGCCCGGGGGGGGGATTTTTTTTTCACTCAGGGGAGCGTGGCAACGATGAATCGCCAGCTCATACACCACCTGCCAGCTAGATGGGTCTCTCCGTTGCAACGAATCAACGCAGATTCGTTGCAACGTGTGTGTGTTTTTTAACCTTGTTCTTAAAGGCAAAGGGGCTTTTTCGGAGCATGGTAACAACTGCCCATTGGGTGCTCGTTTGATTGACGGCCAGGGGCGGGACAAAGCATGGCAAATATCGCTTCCTTCCTAGCGATTTTTGCTGAGACCGGAAACCTGTGGGAAACGATTGAAATGCCACTGGATTCCACTACAAAGGCAGGTATGCATAACGACGAATTCCTGGTGCAGAATGGGCCAGGGTATATCCTAAAATGTATTCACATTAGAAAATAACTGACTAAACCAGTTAACCCAGTCCTGAATAGACCAGATATTATTTAGGTTTATTTGGGAATATCCAAATAGAAGGCTATGAAATGTAGCCAAGGTTGCTTTTATTTTTATTTTATTTATTTATGCATATATATACTGATCACCACTTCCAATCAATTGGCTTGCGGTGATTCATGAGGTCCACAAGTACCATTACAATAAAAATCCATAAAATCCATAAAAAACATATAAAACCCTAACAACAACCCACATCAACAAGTGGTAGAATAACCAACTATTTATTTTCCCCTACCCACCTCCAATACTTTGGCCACCTCATGAGAAGGAAGGACTCCCTGGCGAAGAGCCTAATGCTGGGACCAATTGAGGGCAAAAGAAGAAGGGGACGACAAAGAATGAGGTGGGTGCTTAAATGGAATCCGGGGGATGGTTGAGGACAGGAAGGCTTAGAGGATCATTGTCCAAGGTGTTGCGATGGGTCAGACATGACTTCACAACTAACAACAAAAACAACAACACCCACCTCTGGCTGATGACAACAGGCCACAGAAGTCCACAGGGATTTACCATCAGCCATGCCCAGGTGACCATGGCATGTGCTCCCGGGCCCATAGAGGGGCCTGTACAGTGAGGGAGCAGATCTTCCTAACCTGGCCTCAACCAAACACCTAGCTGGAGAGCTCTATCTTACACACCCTATGGAACTGTAATAGCTCCATCAGGGCCCTCAGGTCTTCTGGGAGTTCATTCCACCAGGTTAGGGCCAGGACTGAAAAAGCCCTGGCCTTGGTCGAGGCCACGCAAAGTTCCGGGGGACCAGGGACAACCAGCAGATTCATACCTGCAGAGCAAAAAGCACTGCAAGGGGCATAAGAAGACAAGCAGTCACTCAGATAAGCAGGGCCCAGGCCACGGATGGCCTTAAAGGTAAGAGCCAAAACCTTGAACCTGATCCAGAAGCCAATTAGCAATCAATGCAGATGCCTCAGCATAGGCTAGAAATGTGACCCTCAAGATGATCTTGTGAGGACCCTAGCAGCAGCATACCAACTGCAATTTCCGGGTCAGAAACAGGGGAAGGCCTGTGCAGAGCGATCTACAGAAGTTACAATTACCTCTGCGAGTTACAGAGTTACAATTACCTTGGCAGGTTTGCCAGGCAACAGGGGGGAGGAAGAAGGAGGCAATTGTTACAGGTTAGGAAGAACTGTAGACTTTGCCCAATTACAGCACTTGTCTCATAGACTAGTTGTGTTTCAGATTCCTCTGGCCATGGGCAAACAGCATAAAGGCAGACGTCATCTGCAGGTAGACTCCATTACAGTGAGAGGTTTTTTGGAGCGTGTGGTTCAGCCGCTCCGGAGGCATGCTGCTTCTGCTGCTGCTAGAGGATTCTAGAACCTTGAGAAGAGTTTTCTGCCTGCCGGAAGAAGACTATCACCTGGTTTGAGAACATGTGTCACGTTTTATTTTCTGTGTGGTTTATGAGGCTTGGTGGTGGGTTGCGGAGGGGAGGCTTAAGGTTTTTTGTTTCCTCAGATTCTTTGCTTTTGACTTTGGCTGTTGTTCTGCATTTTTGTTGGGGTTTTGTTTTCAACTTTTTGCAAGGTTGTTTCTTGCTTGTTTCTTTTAAAATTTCATTATCTTTGGCGGGTGGGGGGGGTTCCTTAAGATTCCAGACTTGTACAGATTTTCTTTTCGTTTTTGTTTCTTTTGGGGGGTGGGGTGGGTCTGGTGGGAGCGAGCTTTGCTTCCTCAGTTTATTTTCTGGTTCTTTTACATATTATTTATCTTTGGCTTTATTTTCTGTTTTTATGTATTAAAAGACTAGTTCTCTCTTCTGTTGCTTTTGTGTTGTGGTAGGGATTTTGTGTCTGTCCTTTTCCTCAACCTTTTTTGTGCTTAAAATTTTACAGGGTTAGTTAGGGAGGAGGTTTTCTGTAAGAAATTTATTGTTTCTCGTAGAACACTGGGTTACTTGCAGTGCTTTTGCATTCATGGATGAGTCACACTCTGGTTTGTGGAGTTTTATAGTGTTCCTGTTGGTTTAAGCAATTTAATTGTTGCAAAAAAATCTTAAGGTTTTAATGAGTGGTAAGTTTTAAGAAGAGTGTGTTAGGAATTGCAAAAAAAAAAGTACACAATAGATCTCAGCATAGGGCTAGTTCCTTCCTAATTAGGTGAATGCTGGGCAATTAAGAAGAGGCCAGATTGTTTATCAAATAATAATTGTAGCATAGATTAACTGCAAAAAATTATTAGTGTCTCCTTAAAACAATTGAAGCCAGGCAGTTTTAGAAAAATAGTGCTTTAGGTTGCCCTTTAGTTCAATTTTCAGAAGGGAGCTGCTTAATTCTTGAAAAAGAATTAAGCTCTGCTTGTTGCAGAATTAAGCTCTGCAGTTAGGAATCCTTAAATACAACACATTATGGCATTTTAAAAGTGTTCATATCCATCTCCGTTTAGCTGGGTCTTTAAAAAATAATTCCACTGAAATAAGGTTAAGGATGGTGCACTTTTATAAAACATCTTAGTATGGAGAGAATTGATAAAAAGGTTTCATAGTTGAAGTACAGCTACATAACTTTGCTGGAGTAGTTAGGCAGAATTTGGGCCAAGTGCAGAATGAGTGGCAGGAAGGGAGTGTAGTGGACTCCAAAGAGACATCAAGGAGAAGACTGGAGGGGTGTCTTGGTTTTTGGCTACGGTGGTGCAATGAAGAGGCCTTTCAAGGGTCTGCTGCTCATTCTGAGACTCAGTAGCAGGCAGAGGAGTAGCCTGGTGTTGTTTAACATTCTTTACAGGGGTGGTAACATGGAATGGGAGCCCCAGTGATGAAGGATAGTTGCATTTCCTAAGGCTCCTCCTCTGAGACAGTGATGGCTGCAGGCTGCAGAGAGAGGAGAATCTGGGTGCACAAACTTGTTTTCTGAGGCCTTCTTTGGGGAAACAATGTTCTTGTGTGTGAATTTTTCTTGTATCCATGTCTGTCTACTAGTGGGTCTTCATATCTGCCTAGTTCCGCTGGGTTGGTGGCTTACCATTAATTCCCATGGGCTTCCAAAGTGCCCCACCTTGCTTAATGTTGACCTTCTTCTATGGATTACCATTGGTTCTGCTGGGCTTTTAAAAGTCCTCTTAATTGTTTAAGTCTAGTTTGTTTGGGGTTCTGTGGTTTGCTTTTGGTCCTGCTGGGCTTGTTGTTGATGATGTCTGCATGGGACCAGTGGTTGCATGCTCAAGTATGTTTAGCTGTTGCCTTTTGCCCTGGAAAAAGCATGATCCCCCCCCCCCGCAATTGGAAACAATGGATGATGGCTATGGGCAGTTTGTTCAAGGGCACATAGAACTGGACCCCTTGACCCAATCAACTTCAAACTTTGAGATTCCATTGTGGATAATCACCAGCATCTACAGACCAAATTTGGTGCCATTATTTTATAAATTGCCCTTCTGGGTCCCCTGTAGGCTATGATGGAGCTGAATAATATTTGATTTTCATTAAACCATGGACAAAAAAAAAGCATACTAAGATTTGGAACCCAAGAAAATTTATATTTTTTTAAGTTTCCTATATCCATATCTTTGAAAAAAACATTTTCCAAGCTGTACATCCCTAGTCAGAACAACAGTTCTGATGACTGATTAATACAACCAGCTTTCATTCTAATTAATATTCAACTATTTTTATATAAATCTAGTCACATTTTAATAGATAGAAGAAACAACCCTGACTCTCGGCAAATTTAAACCTGTGTTGCTATTTTTAAAAATGTCAATATAATTTTACATGGTTGGTTGATGGGTAATTTTCTATATTAATAGTACACTTCATTATGCAAGAGCTCGTTGACAAGCATTAATATGTTTGTTCCATAAATCTTTTAAATAATTTACAATGCTCTTAATATTATTATATAGTCTATAAACATTATTTATTTCAAAGATCAAGCTCTAATCAACAATAAATAAATTGCACAATACTTTATGGGAGCATCTATGAATAGCAACCTTTTCTTGATGTTAATAGACTGAGGGAAATAGTTCCCAAAATGTACAAAAGTTGTTCACAGGACACATATTTGGTAAAATGTTATGATGCTGTGCTATATCACAGCACTAAGGAACTAAGTTTTTATGTTTTATGATTTTTAAAAAAATGACTGAGACCCACCACGAGCCAGTACATGGGAGTGGCAGGATATAAATAAAATCATAAATAAATAAAAATACTCTATAACATAGTGCCAAAGGCAGAAATGCTTACTTCTATTGTCCCATTGTAAATTGCTGTATTGTTTTTAGATTTTCCACAAATCTATGAGGCTGCAGCAGCAAGTGGGGATTTGCAATAGTTCACAATAGTAGAGATGTATAGAGACCTTCCACTCTCCTACTTTATGCTTCTATCTTCTCAACAGATTTCTTCCAACATTAGGGAATCAGCTGCCACACCTACTATTCCTCTGCATATCTCACCTAATCCAATCATTCCTGCTATTGTTGTTTACCTGGTATCTTGGCATCTGAAATTACTCTGCTGTCTAATTATAAGGAAAGACAGACCCACATTCTAGCTGCATCTGAAGAAGTGAGCAGTGACACTTACCGTGTCTCAAATATTTGTTAGTCTTTAAGGTGCTACTGGACTCTTGCTCTAGGATGAGCAAGCCTGTCTTTAACTCATCTTCACTCAAATAGCTATTAGGGAAATCAAACTAACAACCCCACTCATGCCAGAGATTTGCCAGGAGCAACAGAGTACAAATCAGAAATATTGCTTATCAAGTATGGAGTGAAGGTGCAAGTCAGAGAAACAAACCTACGGGTCATTTCAGCAAGGAAGTTACAAAAACATTCCATACATTATCTGACCTAGCCTACAAGAGATACTGATTATCTGACTTAGCCTACAAGAGATACTGATGGGTAAGCTATATACTACTGAGGCAAATGAAGACTAAACAAGCCACTCAGTTCTTCTTTGTACCACTGTCAGCTTTTTGATTTGTAAAGAGTCTTTCTCCTTCCAGTTTCCTGCCTATCAGCCCTCCTCAATCTGTCTTCAGCCTGCTGTATGTGGTCTGCCCTCTTTGCAGCCAGCTTCTGTCAATCTCTGGCCTGTCCACCTGCCTCCCATCCAGCTTCCTCAAAGATAGTTGCTATCCTCAGCCAAGTTGTAAACTGGAACAAAGGAAGATTCTTAATGGGGAAGAAGTTAACAAAATGTTCTGGTTCCTCCCCAGTCTGACATAGGCTTTCTTCCTAGTGTGTATGTTCCAAGTCTCAGGTATACGTACTAAATACAAGGATGTTTGTAGAAATATTCTTCTGAAAGTTAAAAGCATCTCCCAGAGTTACCCCATTATCCTCTTTGTTAAAAGTTCTTTTCCGACATTACAACCATGTATGTTGGGATCCTAACAATCATATGTATTGCTAATTGCAATGCTCCCGATACACACCATCACCATCTTGCCTGAACATCTCATACAGAAAAACCTAAAGTCAATCACCTGCTTACCTGTCAATCTATCTGGGACCTGCCTTCTCAGGAAAATTCAGCCTTCTGCTGGAAGCATGACTTCAATCCTCCAGCATTAGCTGGAAACATAAAGGTACCAAGAAGAAGCAATGATCCAAGTTAATTGTCAAGAAAATTCATACTAATTTTACCTGGCACTTTTCAGGAGACCGAATGATACAAAAAAGAATGGCACAGTCTTAGTCTTACAGCCTACAGTATAATAATTACCCAGACTATGAATATGAAGTACAGAATTCTTTCACCAAAAATGTATGTTTAAGGTGCATTTCTTTTTTTAAAAATCCTATTGTTGAACCATCATAATCTCCCCCAAAAAACAACTAAAACAAGGCAGTCTTTGTACATAATGGCAACAACAATTATGATGGGTTGCCTGCCTGCTGAACACAAAGGAATGGATAACTGTTGCCAGTGAAGGATTTAATTTGTTCTTATGCTTGTCAGATCTAGGTTTGATCAAAGCCGTCTGAAAACAAAGACCAGTTAATCCATGGCCCATTGAACAGTTATTGAAATGTCAGCTTACTTCATTTGTTTAGTTTGACAAATTGGGGTGAGAAAAATGAAGCCATGAGGAATAACAGAGTCTTTTTGTGGGTGTAAATTGTGACACATGCTTTGAGGGGTTGGTGTTCCCACATACATAACATGAGGGCTTGGCCTCAACCAAATGCCTGGTGGAAGAGTGCCACTTTGCAGGCCCTTTGGAACTTTGAAAATTCTGTAAGGGCACAGATCTCTGCCGTCAGGTCATTCCACCAGAATGGAACTAGGGCAAATAAAGCCCTGGCTCTAGCCAAGGCCAGGGATATTTCTCTGGGGTTAGGGACTACAAACATGTTGGAATTTGCACAAGTGAAGAGCTCTTCATGGCCCATTATGCATGGAGGGGAAGGTCTGCATTCGGGGTGGAATGGCGTCGCCTAAAATCACCGATAATGCACGGCGCCAGCTGCCGTGTTAGCAAAACGCAGAAGAAAGTGGGCAACCAGGGCGCAACCAGAAGCGGCGCCGGGGTCGCCGCATGCATAATTGGTTACTCTGGGTTTTGCTGCCGATGCGTCCCATCCTGTGCGTAAGCAGTTTGCTTCGCATCTTCCCCCTCCGCGTTTTCCATGTGACCCGAAATCGTCATTTCGGCGGCCGTGCATAATAGGCACATGGGGACATATATGGAGATATGGTCCAACAGGTATGCAGGTCCCAGCATAGGGCCTAAAAGGGCAGAACCAGTACTCAAATATGATCTGGAATTCAACTGGTAGCCAGTGCAACTGCTGGAAAACAGGATGAATATGGGCTCTCCATGGGGTCCTCATAAGCAGTGGTCCCCAACCTTTTTATCACTGGGGACCACTCAACACCGGGGACCACTCACCGGGGACCACTCAACGCCTTTTACTGAGGCCCGGTGGGAGGGGTACTTTACTCCTCTACTCTCAACCACTGCCCTAACGCTCTCTGATTGCTATGGTAATGTTTAAACATCCCTTCAAAATAAGATGCAGACACGCCACAACAATGAAGTGTGTTGTAAAGGGCTGGGGGGATGAAGTAAAGGGCCGGGGTGGGGGGAGAAGGCGTCCTTCAGGGCCCACCTCCAATTAGTCGAAGGACCACATGTGGTCCGCAGCCCACAGGTTGGGGATCGCTACTCATAAGGACTCGTGCAGCTGCATTTTGAACCAGCTGTAGTTTCTGAGTCAAGGAGAAGGGAAAACCCACATACAGCAATTTACAGTAATCTAGCCTGGAGGTGACCATCACATGGATCACTGTAGCTAGGTGTTCTGGGGCTAGGTAGGGTGCTAGTAGCTTTGTTTGACATAGGTGGGAAAATGCCTGTTGGGCTACTCTGGTAACCTGCACCTCTATACAGCATCTGCCTGTCATGTGGCAGAGAGGATTTGGGAGTCAGGTGAATACTCCCAAATTAGGCCAAAGTGTGAGGTAAAACCTTTTAGGGGAGAGAAGGTGGAACCCTGCTTAGTTGTAAGTGGAAATCAGGGGTGTATTTCCAGAGGTATGTGTGTGTGAAGTAGAGCTCTGTTCACTGCAGAAGGTAGGGGGCTACTAGATAGTCCACTTTGTAAGAACTAAGGGAGTTCAGGTGAAACCAAAAACTAAGCTCAAAGAAAGACAATGGTGTTTTAGAGAAACCACAAATAAGAAACCTCTCTGGTGAAATAAGAAAAGTAACATCTGAAAGGAAAGACTGAAAACATCTGAAAAGCCTGTGAACTAACTTATTTGTGTATATAAATGTGTTTTCTCATTCCAACTACCTTTTCATTCTTTGTAAATAAAATCTTTTAATTATTGGATTATAAAATTGCCTCAGTGCTATTCTGATTAAAATGTTTTTGTGAAGACGGCTCTATTCCTTCCTAGATGTTCTCAAGCCTGAACAAAGCCACAGAGATCAGATAGTGACTAGGAAGGACAGGGAGCAACATTTTGGAGGGGAAATTTACCTCAGTGTAGGAGGAGGGTGTGTAGAAAAGTATCTGTCATATTTGGCAAGTAATCAATCCCATAATTACAAACCAGAATGTTTCATTTTTAATGTCTGATTTTTATTTCTATTTTTTTAATTCGAAGTAATTGCGGTAATTATTTCACGAAATGCAATGGCTGGCTAGAAATTAAATAATCCAAAGATAAAGCAGCCATGGTCCAGGAACAAAAATTAGACGTTATACAAAAGAAAACTTGAATCGAACTAAGGACAACTGAACTATCATTATCATCATCATTATCTGCCCATCCAACTCCATGTGCTCCTGCATGAGAGCTGGGGCAGTGAAGTCCCCAGTGCATAAACGGTCCAAGTCACAACACAAAAATGATTTTGCACTATTGAAGTGACCTTTGGGGACAGATTCTGGCCCCAGGTACCTAATATAGACCTCAGTTACATATAAGGGGACAAATCAAAATAAAATGTTTATATTTCTTGCATGATTAATCATAGAGTCCATTATTAAAAGATCTGAAGGCCAAAACCTGATGAGATTACATGCAATACTACCTTCTGTTCTCCGTCTTTTGTCTTGGAAACTGACAAAATCCATTTATTGACGTGATGTGTCTCTAATATGGAAGGGAAGGGCGGGAAAGGATCCAAATAAAAGTTATTTGTATCACTGCCAACCAAACCAATTAATTATGGAACAAATTTTAATCTCTGATGCGGTGAAATTCTAACCACAGTCAAGCCCATCTAACAATGCCATCGTAAGCAGTTACGTCTTTCTAAGTTCATTGAAGTCAGATGCCTTTGAAGGATATTGCTCTGGTTAGGACTGCATTGATAGTATCCTAATAAAGCTTGCAAAAGCCTCTTGTGGCGCAGAGTAGTAAGGCAGCAGACATGCTGTCTGAAGCTCTGCCCATGAGGCTGGGAGTTCAATCCCAGCAGCTGGCTCAAGGTTGACTCAGCCTTCCATCCTTCCGAGGTTGGTAAAATGAGTACCCAGCTTGCTTACTGGGGGGTACAATGGTAATGACTGGGGAAGGCACTGGCAAACCACCCCATATTGAGTCTGCCATGAAAATGCTAGAGGGCGTCACCCCAAGGGTCAGACATGACCCGGTGCTTGCACAGGGGATACCTTTACCTTTAATAAAGCTTGCAGACATATTTATAATTATCACTCAGATTTCTAAAATGTGCTCAGTAATCATAGTCTGTATGAATTTTATGTATGAATATCTCCCCCCACATACACCCAGAGAATTTAGTAGTTTTAGAGGAAGATCTTTAACAACCATATAAAAGAGGCACAGATTTTCTCACCTTCATATACCAGTTTACAGCTGCCAATTACTCTTCTACCCAATATTTTATTTACTAATTAGCATTGCTTTCCTCCTAATTTACCCAACATGATTTTACAAGCTAAAATGCTTTTAAAATTCCACAAATAAAACAGCAGAAATCTCTCAGGCCATGGATGGTATTTTAAGAACTAATGAGCTTATATCATTGTATGTGGGTATGTATGTGGGAGGGTTCTCCTTTCATGCCTTCCTTTCAAGCTTCATTAAGGGTACAGTGGCCTGATCCTTATGTACATCTGATCACCCAGAACATAACTCAAGAGCAAAAGAAATATATTTGATAACTACAATGCAATAGCTATCAAATAAGGGCATTCTAACATAGTACAATCTGTTGTATTAAAAATATCCTCAAATCCAACATACTATATAAGGAATTGAAACAAGCAACACTCCAGGCAATTTGTGATTAGATCTCTTTAGTGTCTTTAAACACATTTAGGATCAGATGCAACATGGATCTGAACAAGGTTAGAATCCAGATTGGACCATGTCCTTTAATTCTTGCATGGTTTCACAAACCAAAATTGTGTTCCAAACATTATAATAGACCCTTAAAGAAAAAAAGATATGTGAAGAAGTGTATGTCTTTTCTCTTTTAAATGGATAAGAATGCAGAGGAATGCAGTCATTCCACATCGCCTAACACAAATTTGAACTATGCATTAAAAGACTTTTGAGAAATCAGGTAATAGATTGTCCAGCTTCTCAGCTATTCTGACCCTAAAGTCCTTTTAAAAGACTGATGGAGATCCCCAATACCCAACACATCTCGTCTGACTCTGATTACAATATGTACCTGTGCCACAGACTTACTTTCCAAGTCTAGCTTTCTTGAGCATTAATCTGAAAACTGGGAATTATTCCAGAACTAGTAATCAAGCCCGCTGTACGACCAATACAGCGGGCGCTAGATACTTACAATACAGCGGGCGCTAGATACTTACAAAACAACTCAACACGGCTCGCAGTTGCCCCCTTCGGCAGGGCGGGAATCGGCCGGGCCAATCGGCCCGGCCGATTCCCGCCCTGCCGAAGGGGGCAACTGCGATGGTCTGTCCGGAGGAAGGAGCCAATCGGCACCCTTCCTCATCCCGGACAGAGCCCACCCTAACTCCTCCCACAAAGCCCTTACAGCTTTATTTAGTCCGCGGCGCCCGCGGCGCCGCGGGCTGTGTTAAGATGTGAACGAATACATCTTTTATCTTTTACTCTCACTTTGTAAACAAGTCTCCCAAGGTCAGTCCATGTGTACAGATGTATATCTTTCCAGCACTTACTCTCCATTTCATACATCTGATGAAGGCATTTTCCTATAAAAGTATACATTTATATATATTTTTTATCTTTTAAAGTGCTGGAAGATTTGCTTTTGCTAAGCAGCTACTCTTCAGATATTTCATTCTCATAATGTAGAGAGAGGATAGAAATACTGGAACAGGATGAAACCATCAAGGCTGGCTTTTTATTTATGGCTGTGATACACCATCCAAAACTGTTAAGCCAATTTGCTTCAGCAGTGAAACATAATGCTATACTATTACTCCACTGTAGTAAAATGGAAACAATTCTACCATTTTAGATAAAAATCTTATCTATAATGACAAAGAATACTTTAAAAAGTATCCAAAATGAAACCTGCATAAAATTTCAAGTTTTGAACAGATTTGTATTAGTAAGACTGCATTCTTTTCACTATATTGTTAAAGCCTGACTATGTCAAAAGGAGCTCAAGTGTTATAATGGTCACATAAGCCATAAAAACTAAAGGGCGATTGCCACAAAAAATAGAGTTTGAGATTGGGCAGGGTAGCTATGAAGGAGCTAGACAAGGTTTCTTAAAGTGTAAAGTCTTATCACTGGCAACCAAGATCATACCGTAATATTCTTCATTACTATTTATAGGTATGGAGGTTGAACTATGAAAAAAGCAGAAAGCTGATACATTTGAAATGTGATGTTAAAGAAGAGGTTTACAGATATCATGGACCATCACAAAGACAAATAAGTGGGTTCTGGACCAAACTAAGCTTCTTCTCCCTAGAAGCAAAACTGATTAAACTGAGGCTTTTGTACTTCGGACACATTACGAGAAGACAAGGCTCACTGTAAAAGATGATAATGCTAGGCAAAGTTGAAGGCAGCAGGAAAAAGGAAGACCCAACACGAGATGGACTGATTCAATAAAGGAAGCCCTGGCACTCAGCCTGAAGACCTGAATAATGGAGATTTGGAAGTAATTAATTCCTAGGGTCAACATAAAGTGGAAGCAATCTGACAGCACTAACACACATGTGCACACACATACAATGATTCAAAGCTGAGGACTGCGGTTGCAATAATACCTCAAACAAAAAGAGACAGGTTCGGGTAACTGGTTTGGATTTTGCATTCCTGGCCTTCTTTGTGGTTCATTTAAAATACAAATTGTGGTATTATACCCCAAGAATCTTGTCACTCCACTTTACAATACCACTAATGTCCTCTGTTTCTTCCATATCACTAACAGAGGTAACCTTCCATAGTCAACAGCCAGGGAATGACAAGGTTAGACCGTTTATGCACTGGAGGTTTCATGCTGGGCTGCAGGCTGGAGTTTTATTCATGGCAGGTTTCCCCACCTCTTCCTGTACCCACACGGGGGAGCATTTGGCCTGGTGCGCCTCAACCGCCCTCAATTTGTGCTCCTGCACAGGAGCTGGGGCAGTGAAGTTCCCAGTGCATAAACAGTCATAGTTAGATAGTTGTTCAGTGTTAATTAGTGAACTTTAAACAACTAAACTGTTAATGTATTTTTTAACCATGTCAAGCACATTATGGGAGAAAAGTGGTATAAAAATTGAAGAAGGAGAAGGAGAAGAAGATTGTTAAATACTCTGGTTTAATGCCAAGAAATTTCAAAGATGAAAATATTAGTATACTACCACCTTATCCATAGTCAGGAAAGGATCTTAGCCCTTGAACCATGGTATAATCCAAGAAAACAATTTTATTTGGACATTTGATGGTGCAGCCAAATTTAAATATAATTTGAATTCTGCCTGCAAGTTCAACTTGTAAGGAAAGCCATATTGTTACTGAAATCTAATGGGCAGTAGATTCAGGACAGACAAACACAAGGACTTTTTGAGGGCACTACATTCACTATGCTGTAGTACCAGCATGATTAATGTCTCTACTGTAGGAAAGGGAATTATACAAATTCAGTAAGAAGAAGTCCATCAATGATAATTGGACATGGTGATGAAACAGAACCTTCATGGACAAAAGAGGGTATTGGGTAATGTTTTGAATACTATTATTGGGGTTAATGATGTGGGGAAGGCTTGACCACTATCTCCTGCTTGTTCTGAGGTGGCTGGATGGACACTGTATGTATCAGCATGCTGCCCATGATGGACTGTTCTTCTAATCTGGAACAACTGGGGTGTTTTCTTTTAGAAAGAGAGAGAGAGAGAGAGAGAGAGAGAGAGAGCACAGTTGTATACACACACACAAATTTGTTCTGGATTAGAAAGACATAGTTCATAATTAATACTACACCATCTATTTGTTTATTTAATTTATATTCCTTCAACAGGCACCCAAAGCAGCTTAAATCATTGTTCCCCTACATCAGTGGTCCCCAACCTGCGGGCTGCGGTCCGGTGCCGGGCCACGAAGGCCATGGTGCCGGGCTGCGGCTCCCTCTCCCCGCCCCCCACAGTAAAAAACTTCCCAGGCCGCAAGCTTGCGGCCCGGGAAGCTTCTTACTGCGGGAGGGCGGGGAGAGGGAATCAGGGCTGGGCCGCGCATCGTGCATGCGTGGCCTGCGGGCGTGGCCCGCGCGGGCGTGGCCCGATGCCCTGCCGGTCCCCAGCCTCAGAAAGGTTGGGGACCACTGCCCTACATCACACATCACTGTCATGTTGTTTTATTTGGCTCTGCCACCACAGTGGTAATTCCACAGGTGCTTGGGGGTATTAAGCATTAGTATTGCAGTTTTCAGTAGGTCTCCAAGATTTGATAAATACTAAATCTTGCCACATTGCTGTTTTAAACTTCCTACAAATAAAAACCAGCACCAGAAACATATTTCTGTCCTGATAAGGTCCAGTATAGGTAGGGGAGGTCAATCCTACAATACTAAAGTATGGATGTTGTTCCAGAAAAGGTTGAAGGTGAACTGAGGTCTTAAACACCCTGCACTTCCCCTCCTCCTAAGCAGGCTATCAAAATCCAGTTACAGTAGCAAGTTCTATAAGGGGGCTGAGGTAGTTCAGAGCTTTAAGAGAATTGAGGGGATCAGTGGGAGAGACATTTCTGGTTTAGCAGCAGGTCCTCAGATGGAAGTCCAAAGTAGGATAAGACTGACTGACTCAGATTCTTGGGGCTCCTCCTGCACATAAAATGGGGCTACTGGAAGTGCCTCGACTTCCACCTTTTGCAGCAGTTGTAGGTACCCCGGCTGCCTCCTCCTTTGAGTCTCCAGCTTAATCACCTGATACGGATGTGTCCATATCATGGTCTATGAACCTTGCTCCACAGTCTGTCAGTTATCCATTTTTAAAACAATATTCAGGGTTCAAAAATGATATTCTCCCTTTGCCTTGGAATTTGAAGTGGACTTCCCACTTGTGCGCCATCTCATTTAAAGTGGGCTGCTACTCATCAAAAGCACTTTGTGTGCATCATTAGCACTCCAGAGGTCTACAGTTCAGGAAGCATTACACTGGCTTGCTAATTAAGTTCACATCATAGTTTTGCATAGGAAGCACCTTTGTTTACAAGATTGTGAGTACACTCTGTATTATTGTGAAGTCACATAAGTGAGCACCTAGCCAACTATGATTAAAACAGGCCTTTGTTATAACAGTAAAGGGTAGAGAGTAGCAGAATGGACAATTACAGCTGAAAACCATTGTACCTGATTCCTAAATCGAATGGTATTCTTGGATTAGGAAGGAAATCTGTCCTAATTCCACTGAGAAACACTCCACAGGAAAAAAAAAATCCCATTTCCATTTTTCAGTCAAGGAAGACAAGTGCTTCCCCATTATTATTAGGGGTTCAGATTTTACACTTTCCAAGTGCATAAATTACTACACCACATTCCTGATGCCTCTGAAAAACTGGCTTGAAAAATCCATGCAGACTTTGGGGCTAGATTTCCTGCTCTGGGATAGTATGCTAGCTACTCATCATAATGATAGTTAAGGGGAGAATCATCAGCAACTTGACCACTTGGCTAGAGAGTGTACATTAGACATCTTCCTGACAAATCCATGCTCCAAGGAATTTGTTTCACTGCAAGCAACAGTACTTTCATTTGTGAACATCTCTGCCTGCAGATGATGACTCTAATGCCATTTATCTATCAAATTTCCATGTGGAAATTGCTACTGCTGATCAACAGAATACAAAACTTCCACTCTCCAAAACCACTGTGGTTCATGAATACTTCATTCATCATTACTGTCCAGACACCGTAAACGTTCAGTAACTTTCTGGTACTCATGAATATTTCATGAGAAGCAATGAACGAAAAATGAGATGTTTTGCATCTTTTAAAATATTGTGCATCCAGATGCATAGCAGAGGTACATAAGTATTAAGGAAAGGAAACAAATGTAAACAGCCATACTTAGAATGGTAATATTCGTATCTCTCTGCATTTCTTCTAAAATATGATTTAGGCAAACTGCAGAGTACAGGTAGCTTATTCCAGGCACATATCAATAGAAATATAAATGTTAATAATAAAAATGTTATATATAAAATACATGTTAACAATAAATTATGTGTGTGTGTTTCTAAATATATTTGTATGTATCTTTCTATACATATAATTTCATCACAAATCCAGTGACATAGTTACCTACAGAAACGTGAGCATTATATGCTCAGGATGATGTAATCCCCCCAAACGTATCCCAAGATCAAGTGATAAACAAGCTTAAATAGTATGACTCCATATACATGCATGGAAATTTAGTGGGGCTTACACCCAAGTAAATCTGCACAAGACTAAAACCTTAGTTAACAAACACACTTTCAGTCTATCATAGATTGACCAACTAAAGTTTAGAGTTGGTATTTATCAAACTATTCAAACCACAGAGTTGGTATATATCAAATGAATACAAAATTCAAACATGTCATTGGAAAATACTTGTAGTACAATCCTAACTGGAGTTAGGTTGAGACAATGTTAGCAAACAAATTATTAGGGGAAGCTGTTGTGGGGTCTTGCCCTGTGGAAGGACAATCACTTATAATCTCTCCCCCCCCCCACCCCAAACACACAAGAGAGAAAAGAACTGGCTTCTTTGGGCCTGCTTCTTGGGTCTGCCCCAATGTGGAGTTGTGACTTTCCACAACCTAGTGCCAAGTGTCAAAGCTCCCTTCATCAGAGCTTTGACTCTTGAGCGCTTGTGCCATAAGTATCTTGTGCCATAAGTATTGTGCCATAAGAGAGACAGTTTGGTGTAGTGGTTAGGAGTGCGTACTTCTAATCTGGCATGCCAGGTTCGATTCTGCACTCCCCCACGTGCAACCAGCTGGGTGACCTTGGGCTCTCCACGGCACTGATAAAATTGTTCTGACTGGGCAGTGATATCAGCGCTCTCTCAGCCTCACCCACCTCACAGGGTGTCCGTTGTGGGGAGAGGAATGGGAAGGCGACTGTAAGCCGCTTTGAGCCTCCTTCGGGTAAGGAAAAGTGGCATATAAGAACCAACTCTTCTTCTTCTTCTTGTTGGTCTGTAGGGCCCAACTGTCTTTATGTTTCCATCTCCAAACCAGGCACCAGCTGTCCATGATATTATACATCTTCTTGTGATTCTATTTTCCATCATTTGGCTTAGTTGAATATAAAACATATTAAACAACACTATCACTACGGAACAACACTTTTACCTATTGGAGAATCAATATTTGGGTAAAATAATTTTAATCGGAATTTTACCTTAAAATTAATAGGTTACCGAATTGTATGTACAACCTATATTTAAAGCATCAAAAGTAGTGTCAAGTTTAATAAGGAAATAAATAGATCTATATCGTTTCAAGCAGGGCACAGGCTGGTAGAATTTTGTCAAGAGAATACAATGGTCATAGCAAACACTCTTTTCCAACAACCCAAGAGACGACTCTACACATGGACATCACCAGACGGTCAACACAGAAATCAGATTGACTATGTGCTCTGCAGCCAAAGATGGAAAAGTTCTATCCAGTCAATAAAAACAAGACCAGGAGCTGATTGTGGTTCAGATCATGAGTTTCCTGTTGCAAAATTTAGGCTTAAATTGAAGAAAGTAGGGAAAAGCAGTAAGCCACTCAGGTATGAACTAAATCATATCCCTGACGAATACACAGTAGAGGTGACAAATAGATTTAAGGAATTAGATCTGATAGACAGAGTGCCTGAAGAACTATGGACGGAGGGTCGCAACATTGTACAAGAGGTAGCAACTAAAACCATCCCAAAGAAAAAGAAATGCAAGAAATCAAAATGGCTGTCTGAGGAAGCTTTACAAATAGCTAAGGAGAGAAGAGAAGTGAAAGGCAAGGGAGAAAGAGAAAGATACACCCAATTGAATGCAGAATTCCAGAGAAAAGCTAGAAGAGATAAGAATGCCTTCTTAAATGAACAGTGCAAACAAATAGAAGAAAACAATAGAATGGGGAGGACCAGAGATCTTTTCAAGAAAATTGGAGATATGCAGAAAATGTTTCATGCAAAGATGGGTATAATAAGGGACCAAAATGGTAGGGACCTCACAGAAGCAGAAGAGATTAAACAAAGGTGGCAAAATTATACAGAAGAACTATACAAGAGTGAGTTTAACATCCCTGATGACCACAGTGGGGTAGTTACTGACCTGGAGCCAGACATCCTGGAATGTGAAGTCAAATGGGCCTTAGGAAGTCTGAGCAACAATAAAGCTAGTGGTGGTGACAGCATTCCAGTTGAACTATTCAAAATCTTAAAGGACGATGCAGTAAAAGTGCTACACTCAATATGCCAGCAAATTTGGAAAACTCAACAATGGCCACAGAATTGGAAAAGGTCAGTTTACATTCCAATCCCAAAGAAGGGCAATGCCAAAGAATGTTCAAACTACCGCATCATTGCACTAATTTCTCATGCTAGCAAAGTTATGCTCAAAATCCTACAAGCTAGGCTCCAGCAATATGTGGACTGAGAACTTCCAGAAGTACAGGCAGGATTTCGAAGAGGCAGAGGAACTAGAGATCAAATTGCCAACATACGCTGGATCATGGAGAAAGCTAGGGAGTACCAGAAGAACGTCTACTTCTGCTTCATTGACTATGCTAAAGCCTTTGATTGTGTGGAGCACAACAAATTGTGGCAAGTTCTTAAAGAGATGGGAATACCAGAGCATCTTATTTGTCTCTTGAGAAATTTATATGCAGATCAAGAAGCAACGGTGAGAACTGAACATGGAATCACTAACTGGTTCAAAATTGAGAAAGGAGTGCGGCAAAGCTGTATACAGTCGCCTTGCCTATTTAACTTGTATGCAGAGCACATCATGAGAAAGGCGGGATTAGAGGAGTCACAAATTGGGATCAATATTGCAGGGAGAAATATCAACAACCTCAGATATGCAGATGATACCACTCTAATGACAGAAAGTGAAGAGGAACTAAAGAGCCTGTTGATGCGGGTGAAGGAGGAGAGTGCAAAAGTTGGCTTGAAACTCAACATCAAGAAAACAAAGATCATGGCATCCGGCCCTCTCAATTCCTGGCAAATAGATGGGGAGAAATGGAGATAGTGACAGATTTTATTTTCCTGGGCTCCAAGATCACTGCAGATAGGGACTGCAGCAAAGAAATTAAAAGACACTTGCTCCTGGGGAGGAAAGCTATGGCAAATCTAGACAGCATCCTAAAAAGCAGAGACATCACCCTGCCAACAAAAGTACGTTTAGTCAAGGCTATGGTATTCCCAGTTGCAATGTATGGCTGCGAAAGTTGGACCATAAGGAAGGCTGAGCGTCAAAGAATTGAGGCTTTTGAACTCTGGTGCTGGAGAAGACTTGCGAGTCCCTTGGACTGCAAGGTGAACAAACTGGTCAGTCCTAGATGAGATCAGCCCTGACTGCTCTTTAGAAGGCCAGATCCTGAAGATGAAACTCAAATACTTTGGCTACCTCATGAGAAGGAAGGACTCCCTGGAGAAGAGCCTAATGCTGGGAGCGATCGAGGGCAAAAGAAGAAGGGGGCGACAGAGAATGAGGTGGCTGGATGGAGTCATGGAAGCAGTAGGTGCAAACTTAAATGGACTCCGGGGAATGGTAGAGGACAGGAAGGCCTGGAGGATCATTGTCCATGGGGTCGCGATGGGTCGGACACGACTTCGCACGTAACAACAACAACAAAATATCGTTTCAGCTGAGAAACACATGATAATCTCCCCCTTCAGTGATACATTGTCCAGGTCTTCACATTGAAGACAGGCAAGAGCACCGCTTCTAATTAAATTCAATCCTATTGTCAGGCATGTCCCATTTTCCACCTGAGTGTGCCAAGCATCAAGTCACTTACATTTCTTCCTTTTGCTTTTAGAAGCTAATTGTGGCTTTTTGTTCTTTATTCAGCTGCGGTGTCATGTCTATTCACAAGGGATAGCAGAAAGAGAAAAGAGTTACATTTAAAGTTTCTTCTTTTTCTGTTATTGCCCAGCAAAGTAATGTTGACAGGAGGATCAAACTGTTTGCCCTGAAATGGATAACGAAGGGGGAAAGGTGCCATTTAGATTAGATTATTGGGCTGCTAGAAGACTATTTGTGCGCCAATTACAGCAGGCTTGCCTATTTACATATAAATAGCTCAGATATTCCAAGACAGAGAGCACCTAAAAGCACTGCATTCATAGTTCAGTAGAAGGAGGATTATGTGAAACTCAGTTTAATCTAAAAACAATTACAATCAACATGCATATAATAAATGAAACTTGGAAGGAAAATTCATTATGAAATCATTTTTTATTAGGGGGACAAAAGACCAATTGGTTTTTGTTTTTTGAAAGGTAATCCTACATCTTTCTCAGACTGTAATAAATAGACAGAACTCTGGACATTTTTTAAAAGGTTTAACCATTTTTTAAAAAGATCTACTTTTAATTTGCCATTCATCTGAGCTTTGGAGAAAACATAGGCAGCCATTTCAACAGCCCAATTTCATCACGTATTCAAAATGCATTTTTTACAGAAACTGACTGGCAAAACTTGAGATCAGTCACAAGGAGGTTTTTTGATATACATTAAGCCACAACCAAGATCATACACATATTTGAACTGAGGTGGGAAACAAAACACTGAAGTACAATAAAAACTTTGCTAACTGGCTGCCAGATAACTAGGAAGCTCAGTTAATTGGCATGCTTGCAACGTCACTTGCTGGTACCATCTTAATCATGAAGCCATATTCTGTGTAAAAGTGCTGTTAACAAGAATATTTGATTCACTGACAATCCAAGTTCATTGTGGATACCAATGAATGAGGCTTGACTGTAAGTGGAAAAAGAAATTATTTTACTTGATACTTTAATAAATTTCCACACTATTAGACTAGTGAGAACCTAGTCATAGCCATAAGATCAGTCTTCATTTAGGACTGACAATTTCTAGGTGGTCCGTGTAGGTCCCGTGGAATAACAGCTGATTTTCAAACTGTTCAGATCAGTTCCCGTGAAGAAAATGGCTGCTTGGGAGGGTGAAATCTATGGCATTATATGCTGCCTGAATTAGGAATCTCCCTACCCAGAGTTGTCAGTCCTAGGCTTCACAGCCAATGTCCCAGTTAGATTTTCACTTCCTTTGTCCCACAGAGTATATTTTAAAAGCCCAGACGTCTGGCTTTCCATCACTGTGCCCTGCCTTCCAAAGCTAATGCATTCCACAGTCACCTGTACTAACTTGCCGTTCAGCATGGCTCTACTGCCCTTTGCCAGAGATCCAACACATATCTATAGAAGTAACTAAAAGATAGCAAACACCATGAGGGAGGAATATCAAAAACTTGAGATGAGCAAACACACAAGTCTCCATGCTAGCATAATTAATGTATTTAATTTAATACCACTTTTCCAAGATATCAAATTCTACCGTTATACCTATCATCAGATCACCACTTTTGAGGAGGTTTTAACTGCTGGAATGGCAAAGGCCCTATAGCATTGCAATCTGTGAGGGTGTGATTTGTGGATCCATGACTTCTGTAAGAAGAGAATGGAATGACATTTTTAAAAGATTAGAAAATCAGATTCATGTAGTTTATTATTCCATCCCCCAAGGTTCCAAGACAAGGTATTTGTCAGGCTTCATCTAAAATATTATTTAGGTCATCTTCTATGTCCAAGAAAATACATCCTTTTTTGTGCTACTGCCGGCTCAAGGTGTCAGAAAACTTAAATGGACAGATCAATTGTGTACCAAACTTTTTCAAGTTTTTACAAACTCAGAATTTAATGGATTGAATAACCACATCTGCTCCAATACTACAGACAGGGGTTCTCATCTGAGGGAACGATAACAAACCTTTTTGGAACTTAAGTACCCACTTGAAGAGGTCAAGAAACAAATTAACAAAGCCAGAATGATACTCAGAAAAAATATGGTACAAGACAGTTTGTTTTATTATTTAAAATGACCAAACTATCCTTCATAACAGAACTGACGTTGCCACAAAACTGAGAACTCCCAAAACAGTTTGGGAGTTCTTGGGTCTGTTAAGAAGTCAGACTCACATATTAGGAGTGTAGTGGTCCATGTAGACATACTCCTGAATTATTTGCTGTCTGCAAAAATGTAATGCAACATCTGGCACAGAGATTTGCATTTGACTTTATAAATCTTGCTCCTAATTAGATCACTTGGGTCTTAAGACTTTCACTTAGAGAATCCTTCAGAGTCAAGGAAGGCATACCAAAAGAAGTGTGCCCCAGTCTCCCTGTCATGCAACTGGAATGAAGATGGAAACCAATTATGTGCTTTTTCATTCCCATCATGTCCTGATGAGCTTTGCAGAACATCCTAAAAAGCAAAGTGAACACCTGATCGCAAAGAATAAAAACCCAATCTGAAAGCGAATAAAATCATCACACTTTAAA
Organism: Paroedura picta; assembly: GCF_049243985.1. NCBI lineage: Eukaryota > Metazoa > Chordata > Lepidosauria > Squamata > Gekkonidae > Paroedura > Paroedura picta. Next base: position 73,555,453 of record NC_135373.1, on the reverse strand, counting down.
CTTTAGCAGTGGTTAATAATAAATAGTATGTCTTGTAAATGTTAATTCATTTCTCCTTCCTGTTATTTATTCATGTGCATTAAATGGTTTTTCTAATAAGAGAGAAAAAATCCAGTACATGCTGAGGAAAGGACTCTTGCATTCTTTCTTCCCTGCCAGGTATTGGGCAAAGAGGACAACAGCACAGGGGGTGAATCCTTAATAATGTTTTCAAATAAATTACTGATCATGACTTTCAGATGCACTTTATTTATTTATTTATATCTGTATTTATAAGCTACCCCTATTATTTGTTTATGTTTATATTTATAGGCCGCCTCTATTGCACCAGGGATTTCATGGCGGCTTACAATATAGTGTATAATAAAACCATATTAATATGGCATTAAGAGTACAAGTTGGTGCTAATGACTGCTGCAATGTGATCATCATTACTGTCCAGACATCTTCTGCAGAACTAAATCATTCTCCAGTACACAGTATACTGACAGTATGCAGTATGGAAACTGACTGCACAAAATAGCTCCATAAAGGTTACACACCTGCATAGACAACTAGTACAGTGGCGTCAAGTATTGGACAGGTATACCAGTGGGCATACTCCCTGTTGGCATACAGGAGCAAATTGTGACCTGTATCTTCAAACCTCTCCCAATGTAAAGTTATATAATAATATTCGAAACAAGACATGCCATCATGTGAACAATTTCTGATCAATTGTTTTCATTGTAGGTGAACTGCTATTACCTATATGCCACTTGACCAACACTCTTTGGTAGGTAATTTAGAAACCTAAATAAATAATAAATAGGTATCTGAACTCCATCTTTGCTGCTCTCTGAAGCAGGGATCATCTTCCAACCTTTCTTAATAATTGTGTATTCTATCTCATCACTAGCCCCTTTCCTTCTTTTTAAAAGCCTGTGAATCCTTCTTTCTCCTTTGTTCCCTCCTCCCCTGATATCTCAGTATGTTGCCATGGAAAAGCCTGTGTGAACCGAGCAGGAACAAAAGGCACATGTCTGCAATCTGAAAGATGAAACAGTCTAAGACATGAAAATCTTTAAGACATCACCTTGGAAAAAAAGTTGGAGTATTTTAGAAAACAGCAATTTTTCTAACAGTTCTGGATACAGGTGAAAGCCACTAAAACAGTTTCACTAAGAGTTTCCTCATGCAAATTGAAGGTCAACTTGGAAACGGTAATCTTTACTATATTCCATTTGTGGAAAGGTATTGCCAACTACTGAATAGGTTGTAAAGATGACACCTGTCATCTCTTGCATCACAATGGCACAAGTGATCACTTATTTCCCATCTTCCTGTCTCGCTGAAAACAGAAATAGTCTATCTACTATATTTATTCCAGATTTATATCTTATATTCACCCCAAAGGCAAGGTCACAAATGTCAACAGCTCCAAAGTACTGAACTCAATAAAGGCTACTGTGGTGGACATTGCGTGGCACCAAACAGTGGAAGAATGCACACAGGTAATTTATCCAGAAGAGGAACTTCAGCAACTCACGAGCTTCACTCTTCTAAGGGCTGAACCGTGACTTGCAAAGAGTGAAAGGAGGAGATATTGGCAGGTGGTGAGATTATAAGGTGGGTAGGAAGCTGGAAGGGGGAACAAGAGGGTGGTTGAGCGAAGAAACATAAGGTTGGCTTGCTGCTAAGTTGTTCAATGCTTACTTGTGGGGGCCTGTTAATGTTCCCCTCTGTCCCATTACAATATCCCCTCATCCAATTTTTCTCACCTACACACACACAAGCTTTGCATATGGGGTTATCAGGCAATCCCAAAAATTCCAACCGTGAATATTTGTAACAGTTACAATGTATGTGCAGGTACACATTCTACTTGTCAGGGTGGGGGGAGGGGGTTAAAACTCATTTAAAAAAAAAGCTTTTGGGACATTACTGCATATTCAGGATTACCATTGGTTTTTCAGAACAACTGCCACTTCTGGACCAAGCCCCATCATGTAGATTTTTAAATCTTCAATTATGGGGCAAATTGAAAAAATATGATATGGAAATATAAAAGCATTTGACACAACTGCCATTTTTAATCATTTTATAATAAATCAATTATATTTTAATATCTTACAGCCTTACTAGGTGATTTAATGAATGATCACTACTGGCCGGAAACCATTTAGTATTTATTTATTTATTTAATTTAGATTTTTATACCGCCTTTCCATATGGCTCCAGGTGGTTTACATAAAATGTTGTAGAACATTTATATAGAACATATAATAATATAACAGATAACAATCATGATATAACATGCCAACCAGAACAGTATTTTAACAGAACAATAACATTGACAATCCCTGGGTAGTTTCGATTTTTCAGTCTGAGGGGGGGACCTGTAGATATTTTGAGTCGGTCGGCCTCAAGCAAATGCCTGATGGAGGAGCTCCCTTTGCAGGCCCTGTTCTCTTCGGGGAGCTCGTTCCACCAGGTGGGGACCAGGACTGAAAAGGCCCTAGCCCTTGTTGAGGTCCGATGTGCTTCTTTGAGGCCGAGGATCTGCAGCCAGTTGGAGGTGGTAGAGCGTAAAGCTCTTTTGGGGGTATAGGTAGGGAGGCAGTCTCTCAGATACACTGAGCTCAGACTGCATATGGCCTTAAAAATGATTACCAAAACCTTAAGCTTAATCCAGAATTCATCTGGGAGCCAGCCTGGTTGTTGGAGTACCAGCCAGATGTGGGATCTCCATGATGTTTTAGTGAGAATCCTGGCTGCAGCATTCTGCACCAGCTGTGGTTTCCAGATCAAGGATAAGGGTAGGCCTGTGTAGAGCGAGCTGCAGAAGTCCAGTCTAGAGGTGACTGTCGCATGGATCACTGTGGCTAGGTGCTCTGGGCCCAGGCAGGGCACTAGTAGTTTGGCTTGGTGGAGGTGGTAAAATGCCAGCCACACTACCTCTGTTACCTGGGCTTCCATTGTAAGGGAAGCATCCAGGATCACATCCATATATCTACGCAAAATAACTATCCCAGTTGTTTTGGATATATTTTCAATTGTGCTTGTTATTACAATTCTTCCTCTTTCCAAAGAAATAAAGAATGTGTTATTTCCTTTTCTTACCAGCAGAAAAAAAGAATACTGGCAAGAGAGTGAAAGAGCACTGGTGCACATCATATTCTCATGGGAAGATGATTACTCTCTCATGAAACAACGGCAGCAATGAGCAAATTGCTTAATTTGTACAGACAGGATAAATGCCTGAAACTGCAATTTTGGGAAGACCTGTATCTCTTCAGAGAAGAGTAAAGGAATACTGAGTGGTTTTCTTCCAGGTCACAACTTGAATTTAGTACAAATTATTAATAGATTAGTCAGTGATCTAGTTATATGTATAACACACATTGGTGAACTGCACTGGTATATCAAGAAAAATCAGATTTTTGCTGTTTCAAAGAAAACCACAGTACATTATAAAATCTGTGTTATAATTTCTGTCCATCTGCTTTTATATTTCTATCTCAGAACATACATACACATCATATAAATCTAAAGTTCTCTTCCTTCTTGGATGGTACATACACAAACCTATATATATCAGCCATCACACAGTACTCACACACCGTCATGTATTTTTAAATTCTCCTCCATGGAATCTGGGCCCAAAGAAATCCCACCATGCCCTTGGGTTTAAAAGTATATGTGATATCAGAACATTAGGTGCTTCCTGAAATTGTCCTTCCCTGAAATTCTGTCCAGATTTTGGAGTTCCAAATTACCAGTGAAACGAATGCATTATGAACCACACCTTTTTGGGGAAAATGCCCAGTGTTGTACATATTTAGCCTGTCAACCTTTCTGTTCAATTGTATCTCCACTTCTGCATTATGGATGTGTTCATATGCATGACACAGCAGTGTAAAAAAGCCAAAGGCAATGGAAACAACTGTTTTAGGGGGTGCTATAAAAAAAACTATTTTGATAGGATAGACTTATATTCCAAAAGAAACTTGATACATAGTATGTACAATATAAATATTAGTACCAGAGAGGAGAGATGCAACTGAACTGAAAGGACTAAAAACTGCATCAGCCTGTCATGTGTCAACTTAAAAATTAATTTTAGAAATGCTGATAGCTAAACCAAAGGGAATGCAACATGAATTAAATTTTTGTTACACTAAGAATGTAATGGGGTAAACAATAGTCATATTGCGTTACAGCCAAACCCATTGCTGAGAGATGGTACGGCTGAATATAGAAAAACAACAAGGGGAGACTCATGCAGCTGTTCTAGAAAAAGATAGTCATCTTTTCCTACATGTATGGAAAAAGCAGTAGAGGTACTGTTCTGAACATTAAAATATCCTGTAATTAATCTATTAAATAGCCTTGCTCTGCAGCTGCTCTATGGTGGTGACTGATAGCCTCCTACCTGATGCCTAGAAGATCCATATGTGTTTCCACAGGGCTCCTCAGGCATCAGAGGTAGATGTTCAACCCCCTCATATTCCCTTTTTGCGCTCCACAGCCTAGAACATAGGACAGCCTTTCTCAAACTCTAGTGGGCCAGGAACACGGCTGGGCGGAGACTGTCTGGGGCCCTGTACGTCCTGTGATTCCAGCCCCAGGGCAATCAAAAACTGTGCGCCTTCTGATTGGCCAGCCAATTCTTTAACTCACACCCACTTGGCAAATCCCTTCTAGAACCAATGAGAAACCCCTGAATTTCCCAAAAGCTCCTTTGACAAAGCCTGACTTAGGAAAAGCCCATGGCTGATGCTCCTCTACTCTCTGAAATAAGCATGCCAATCTGTGCCTGCTCCCTGAGCCCAATGTGGGTCAGAAGGAAAGATTTGGTGTTACTTTGCCTAGCCTTCAGGCTGGTATCAACAACATGTAATGTATTTAACATAATAGCTTTCAAAAGAAATAAAAAGCTATGCTGTACTTAACTGACTAAATTCCAATCAAAACTCAAGCTTCGTCTTTGGCAATTTTCCTTAACAGTGTTCAAATTATTTCAAAAACAAATTGGACTGAAAGAAGCAGTTAGCCTCTAAAGCAGGGTGCACAACTCAAACAGCTAAACTGTCTAAATTCAATCTTGATTCGAATGAACGGGTTATATTTTGAAAGTATGACATCCCCATGACATCATATGTGCAATCTGGAAATGGTCTCTAAATACAAGAAGTAATAACTTGGAGATATAAAATGAAGAAAACAGTCAGGCATGCCTCTTAAGAAAGCTGCAATAAATAACCAAAGATCAGCCACTTATATGTAGTTAAAATTGTTGTAATATATAAGTGGTAAAAATCACAGCCATGTTTTTGTTTTTCTTAGCTAGTGCCCAAATGCAGCTTAGACAGCCTACAGTAATACAGAACAAATTATTGCAGCACATTGGTTCATTCCTTGAGTATACCTCCTGCTGTAAGATCAGAACTGATTATCCTTAACAGGCTAAACCAACATGATATTGAGGGAAGACATCAAGGGCACTTTATATAGCTACTTGTTAGGCAACTGGTATTTTGTACATCACTAAAGTAAAAGTATACTTCTTAGTAGCAAAACAAAACAAAAACCCACCCTGATATCTAACAGAAAGAAATTTCTTAATTGTTTGTTGGGAAAGTACAGTCATTATGACTAAATGTACAAATTGCTGGGGGGAAATGCAAAATGTAAGAATCAGAAGTTGTAGTCTTGAACTGTAAGTGGTGACTCAACATCTTTCTCTTTCTGGGGCGGCAGCAGCAGCAGCAGCAGCTTTAACCACCGCCCCTCCTTTGTCTTATGGCTTCTTCAGTAATACCAGCCACTGCTTGCCTGCCTCACAGCTGCTGCCGCCGCCTTTGCAGTAAAAAACTAATTTCCAGTGTCCTAGCACCCTTTAAAAATATCATGACACACACAGGTTCTTGAGCTCTGCTAGACCACTTCTTATCGTGGGCATTAGGCCACCATTTTGGTTGCCTTAGCAAAAAACAACTAGAAATGGTGGTTGAACTCTCTCAAAAAGAAAGAATAAGCTCTTCTTATGAGAGAGAATAAACTCTACTTGCTCCTTGGTTGTGATAGTACTTGGGGAGCAGGAGAGGAGATGGCCACCCATACAAATCTGCTCTCTGAAGCTTGCCTGATTATAGAGCTGCCTCATTCTGAAATAATGCAAGCAACAAGAAAGGTACACAGTGTGAAAATGTCAAATACAAAAGCAGAATGCAACATCCTGTAGGCAGATACAAATTTGTTTATGTTAGGAGATGTAACACACCACAAAATATACATTGAGTAGAGATGTGCAACATTCCCCAAACTGCATTATACATGGTTAATTTAAGACAATTGACTCCTGAGAGTTCCTATTACAGAAATAGGTGCTACAGTTGTAGATATAGAATGACATCTAAAATATAAAAATGCTGATTTCTCACAGCTTTGTGCCTATGGTGTCATTATTGGTGTTTTTTTTAATTCTAGAAAAGAAGATTGTTATGCTTGAATTACTTCATTTTAAAAAGATAAGTGGCAAGGTAAACTGAAGAAGAGTCATCGAAACAGACTTTTATCTGGAATTCCATCGTTTGAACTTTTATATTTTGGATACCATTATGTATCTACAACTGCAGGACCTATTATTTTGACTCTGAGGAATCAATTGTCTTATATTAACCATGTATAGTGCAGTGTGGGGAATGTTGCAAATCTCTACTCAATGTATATTTTGTGGCTTGTTACAGTTCCTAACAAACAATTTTGTATCTTTCTGAATTAAGCCTTCCATCACCGATGGAGCTTTTTTTAAAAAAAAAAAAAAAAGTGGGCTTGTTATATCAAGATATCATTGCTCAAACAACCTGCTTTGTATCAGGCATGCTACTTTGTGTAAGCAGCTTACAGTGCACAACTTAAAAGTCACAAATGGGAACAAAATCCCTTGTTAGACTCATCACTTCAGAAAACATATTAAAAATGAATGATATTTCCTTTCCCACTCAAGAGTAATCTAGCTTAGACAGTGGGAGATCCATTAACAGGAATCCCTTGTTTTTACATTTAAAAACTGCAAGGGAAGTGAGGCTGACATGGAAAGCAGTGCTAGGAAAGGACTAAGCTAAGCTCTATTCTACCCATGTTTTCCTGAACTAAATAGCAGTCTGAAGATACCCCAGATACTGTTGAATGCTGCAGTTTCAATATAAGTTGTCCTCATTCTTACATGGCAGAAGGCATTTTAATGGATCTCCTCCTGTCTTTGTTCATTTACATCATGAAAGTTGCAACATACCAGATGGTTAGCCTGATCATATGAAATGCCCCATGTCAGCAAAAAAAGCCAACTTGGGAAGCATAGCACACATGTTGCATCATTGATATTAAATCATTTAACGTCTTCTGGGTAGAATACCACCCAGAGGAAGCACCTTCAAATGAAAGCCTTGACACTTGATTTGGCCCTTAGACGACAATCCTATGCAAATTCATTTGGGAGTAACTTTCTCCAATGCAGCTGCACAAAACAGCATTTTGGAGCAGAATTTACTTTAGAACAAACAAGCACAGGATGGGATTGTTACTGCCAGATAAATCAGATTGGAAGAAAAAAAACACTAATGACATTAGGAACTCTACACTTCCTATGTTCTGTTTGAAACATTGCTAAGATAACATTGGCAATGGGGACAAGATGTACTTCTCTTAATATGAAGGACATTTCCACAAGCAATGCTAAACACGTTTTGCACCTATAAAGCTGGCTATTTTTTACATGAAATATAACATAGAAAACAGTAATTCTCAGTTTGAAAGATAGTCCCTGGAAATGTAGCTATTCAGTTCAAGATGATCTGATGGGTAAACATTTTCCTGTCATTGTGAACATAACATCCTTCAAGATGTCCCATGTGACTAGCCAAGTGCAGTATTTTCTGCACATGAGAAAAAGCATAATTAAGAGAAGAAAAAGGTTATTTGATATGTTTTTGTATGTAAAAGTATCCTTTATTTCTAAGCATTTACAGGGCACACTTTTTGTTAAAACAAAGTGGTGTAAATTGAGTGTATACTGAGAGTTTGTGTGTGAGAGAGAGGGTACAATAACAAAACATATATAATTTTCAGTAAAACTGTCAGAACAGATCGTGGAACCAGATAAGAGATATGTGTGATCCCAGTCCTATCAAGATATAAGTGCAACTCTCCAGAAGCGTTTTCTGTTATTGCAACAGATAAGAAATGAGTTACCAGAATTGTGGAAAGCAGTAAGTAGCAGCAGTATTGACAGATATTAATTACGTTATCTATATTCCTGTGATCCTAGACATAATTGGGATGCATCCTATGGCATGTGCTTTTGCCTATTCAAAGAGAAACATATATCGTTTATATACATATATCATGTATCGTTGATTAGTTTTAATGTAAACCGCCCTGAGCCTTCGGGGAGGGCGGTATATAAATCTAAATAAATACATAAATAAATAAATAAAAAGCAGCTGTACAGGAATAAGCATATATATGGAAACGTTTAACTGCCTTGTGACTGTCCCTGAAGAGAACACATCTTGTACACCTAGGGCATTTCAGGATTAAAAAACAGCAGCATTTAACTGTCATTTCTATGGCCAATCTGATTCAGTACCCTCAAGTGCCAACAAGAAAGGTGGATTATAAAAGATGCAAGAAAACAGATTAGGCAAAACATTAGAATCCAAAAACCTTTGCTTGTCCATGGCCTACTATAAACCCAACAACCATACTGTGGAAAGGAAAATGGCAAAGCTTCTGGCAGGCAAAGAAACAGCCCTGCTGTGGCGGGGCTGTCCCTTTGCTGGCCTGGAAGCTCTGAACCCAGCCTGGAGCCTGCCGGGCCCGTCGAGCTTCGGGCCGCCAAAGAGACAGCTCTGCCACAGCGCACCCATGGCAGGGCTGGCCCTTTGCCGGCCCGGAAGTTCTGGACCCAACACCTAGCCAGGCAGGGGATGGGCGCCCACCTCCTCAAACGGCCCCTTCACCTCCCCCTTCCTACCCCCCTGCCATGTGTCCTCACTTCCCCCCTCTCTCTCCACCTTCTGTCTCTCTTTCTCTCCCCCTGCTCCACCGCCGTTGCCCCCCCAAACACCCACCCTCCCACCCATCTCTACCTCGACCTCTTCCACCGGTGCCCCCCTCACCAGTCACCCCCCTCACCCGCCCAGTGGACCCTTCACCCCTCTCCTTCCCTCGTGCCCTGATCCCTTTCAGTTCACCTTTCTTTTCCCTGTACCTGTTTCGGCCACTGAAGGGCTATTCCACATATCCCAGATCCAGAGCCTAACAATTCGTGGTCGATCATATCAAACATGGCTGACAGATATAACATAATGAAGATAGCTGAACTGCCCCTATTCAGCTGATGCCAGAGATCATACATCAGGGTGACCAGCACTGCCTCCACCCTATGGCCAGGACTGAAGCCAGATTGGTATGGGTCGAATGCCAAATCTTCATCCAAGAATGCCAAAAGCTGGTCTGCAGCAGCCCATTCAACTACCTTGCTCAGAAATGCAAGATGGTCCTATTGATCCAAAGATGGGTTCTTCAGTAAGAGCGAACCACTGCCCCTTCAGTGCCCCAGGGAACTCCCCAGATGACATGGAGAGATTAATAATATCCCTGAGGCAACCTCCTATACGCTGGTCACTCGATCTGGGAAACCAGGACAGATAGGGTTCAAGGGGGCATGTAGTTGCCCTCATTGACCCAAGCAACTCATCCACTTTGGTTAAAGAGAGCTACCTGAAGCCATCAACTGTTATCCAAGGGGCCTCCAACTCCCTTTCTGTATCAAGCATGGCAGGTACATCACAGTAAAGTGACAAGATTTTATCCACAAAAAAGCTTGCTAATGCCTCACAGCTCAGTTCCAATTGACTAGAATTTTGGTGGGTGGTAAGAGACTAAACTACTATAAATACTTGTGCTGGGAGAGAGCTCACAAATGCAATGGAGATGGTGGAAAACTTCCTCTTCGCCACCTTCACTGCCATCTCATACATCTTCATAAGCATGTGAAAGGATGTTCTTCACGCTTCATCATGAGTCCTCCCCACACCCACTGTAGCCATCTCACTTCCCTCTTCCTCACTGGTATAACAGGGGGACTGTTTGAGGCAAGGGCAGAGTGGGCATCGGAGGCAATCTCAGAAATCGCAGCAAACACATGTGACTGCCAGTCCTCCACCACCATTGCCAACAATTCATCAAGATCATCGGGTTCTGCTGACAATAGTAATCTAGCTAGATCCATGTGTCTCTGAATTCTTCAAATTCAGTTAATGGTCTGTTTCTTTGATCTCTAATTCCCTTCATTTGGAGAAAACTTATGATGTGATATTTCAACAACCATTTTATGCCCTCAGAAACCCTTCCTTTGGTCTCGAATTGACTATTGTTGTGTGTATAATCCAAGCATGTCTGAGCCATGAGGACTGAGGCAAGATCTGAAAAGCAAGAGGCTCAGTAACCAGTTATGGTGCTTTAAACTGGGATAGGGAACCTGACATGGATATATATGTCCCAAGCCTCAATGCCCCCCATCTGGTCCCAGATGACATGGGCTGCAATCAGGGAAGCACCACTACAAACAGCCCATACTTTTCTGGTTACATCTTCTGTTTGCCAGCAGCAGTCAACGCTGTTCTTCCTGATCCCAATCTCCACCTGTGTTGCAAATGCAGCACAAGGTAAGACAGCACTGATGCTTTTAAAAAGTCTGTTTAAACAGCATCTGTTGCTATATTTCCCCCATACACAGTTAATGGGGGAGCAAATAAATAAGAATAGGGAGGGAAGATAAGGGCAAAGCATTCTCTTCCCATAAATCAAATTTGGAATTTGCTGCACCCGTTTGAAAGGTTTTCTAACAAATGGAGATATCCAGGGCATTTCCGCACATTGAAAAAAAAAAGTGTAACACCAGCAAAATGGCATAGTGCTAAAAATTATTGCACCTCCAGACATTCCTCACCTACTGGCTCTCCCGCTTTTGTCTGCTGCCTTCTTGCGCTTCTTACGCTCCGCAAGAGCTGCTTGATATGGCGGAAGAGAGCAACACACTTTACATGCGACTCTCTTCTGCCTGTCAGTCAAGTCAGGCAGCCCTTTCACAATGTTTTAAAGGGCCCGTGATGCCCGCTAATATTTTTTAAAGTAAAACTTCTAAATTGAAATGTCTGTGCTTTTTATCATGCCATTCCTTCTGGAATTACAAGTCTGGAATCTTAAAAAAATTAATATTGTTCCTGATTTGCAGGGACGGGGGGACTTTAGAGAGGCATGCTTTGTGTGACAACTTTGGGGGGAAATTCCTTTTGGCTTTTCCTGCATGATTGAATGCCTATTCGTTGCTCCTGGCAGTTTGTTCTTAAAAAAAAAAATTCCCAGGAGAAGGGAGAGGGAGGCAGGTGTGAGGACAGGACATTGGAGGTGGAGATAATGCTTCTTCATCTCCATACATTTCTTTAGTGTGTGGCCTGCTGGTGGCTGTTCTGTAGCTCGTGCTTTTTAGGTTGGATAATCCACTTTATGCGATTCCCCAACTAGCGCTTTAAAATGGCAGATATTGCTTGAGGTGGTTGGCGATGCCGTGCAAAATGCCAGAAATATGGTATCTTCATAAGGTAAGCATTTCACTATATTTATCCGGTGCAGCATTGCCTCCAGTGTTGTGTTTGGTTGTGGCTCTCAGTTTTCTACATTTTCCCATTTAAAATGAATGTTTTAAAGCCTCACACCTATCTAATATAAAATAAATCCCCCTATATAAAATAACAGCATTAAAACCAGGAATAATATATGTAGGCATGAGAGGTTAGAACTGGAGGATCTTAAGATGTAATTGAGGCCAAAAGCAGAAACCATTAATTTCAAAACAGCGCTTTGGACAGCTTTAAAATCCACTCCAGATGCATTAGTAAGATTTCATTTTCTGTTCCATTAGGAATAAGATGAAATCAAGGCAGCTTCATAGTAAACGAATTCAACAGTTATATTTTGTGAAGAAGGGTCATTTTAATTTCAGGGTTTTTTTATTACACAGCAAGGTAACTGACAGAAGTGTGAAATAACATTTACAGCATAAACAAACTGACTCATTCTCTTCAGCGTCTTAAGCAACATTTAAAGGATTTTCTTCTCTTAGACATGAGAATTATTTGGATTGTTTAATTTTGGGGTTTTATTTGTGTAAGAACATACACATTTATTATCAATATACACATAGTTAAGATCTCACAGTTTGGAACTGCACTCTGTTCCATGTACTGTTACAGCAATAAACATAACAGCATCCTCTCTTCAGAAAGGAGGCACATAAACTGGGGAAGAAGAAGAGTTAGTTATGCCGCTTTTCTCTACCCAAAGGAGGCTCAAAGCGGCTTACAGTCGCCTTCCCTTTCCTCTCCCCACAACAGACACCCTGTGAGGTGGGTGAGGCTGAGAGAGCCCTGATATCACTGCTCGGTCAGAACAGTTTTATCAGTGCTGTGGGGAGCCCAAGGTCACCCAGCTGACTGCGTGTGAGGGAGTGTAGAATCGAACCCAGCATGCCAGATTAGAAGTCCACACTTCTAACCACTACACCAAGTGGCACTCCTGTGCTCAGCCATTGCACTTCCCAGCAATCACTGTACCATCTTAGTGGTTTTAGGGGAATTTTAAAAGTCAACTGACTGGCAACTTCATACAAAGCCAGAACAGCAAAGTTATTTTCCCCTTGTCTCTGCTACTAGTACAGCTACTTTCAGTTTCCGTAAGGAATCTCAAACAGCCTCCCATTGCTTACTACAGTTGAGAGCAACTAAGCTGTATCTGCAAAATTGTATCTGAGGTGCGTTGCCTATGGGGCATGGATCCCAAGAACTAACTGCAGTCTGATATCATTTCATGCCCCTGGAACCATTATCAGTCCTAACCTTCACGGTCAAAAGTGTTGTTTTTACTAAGGTAGATCATCCTTTCTGTCTCTCTTGTGAGCACAACGCCACTCATAGAAGAGAATCAAGAAATTCTTGCCCCCTTCCCTCTCTCCACTAAAGCTGCTGGAGCCTAGCACCACTTAGTACACATAAGTCCCTTGACCCTGGGAATAGGCTTTTTCAGGATTATAAATGGCTCCAGAGGAGAGGGGAGTGTGATTAAAATGTTATGATTTTTGTGTCTATAGGACATGGGATGAGCTCACAATGTCTGATGGCACCTTTAAGACCAACAAAGTTTTATTCAAGGTATAAGAACGGCATGCTCACGAAAGCTTATAAAGGTGCCACTGGATTCAAGCTTTGTTCTGTTGTTTCAAACCAACATGGCTAACCACGTGAATATGTGATTGCTCATGTTACTCTCACAACAACTGAGGGAAGCAGAAACACCATCATCATCCTACAACATGCTTGCTGCATGTGTATGAATCTCTTTCATCAATGAAAAGGATACATATCTAAAATGACTTTCCCCCAACACTGCCATTTTGTCCTTGCTAATGCACAAGAGGTAAGGGAATAACACTGGGGTCAGGCTAGTTTCAAGCAGAAGGCCTATTTCTCATCAGTTGTTCACGACCAGCTTGAAACTTTCTTATGGGTTACTTTCAACACATTCCAAGCCTATGGTACAGTGCCATCCAGAGTATTTCATGCATGCATGTTCTCACACAACTCAATGAGAGTCCTGCTCTCTCCTCCACAGACCTGTCTTTGCATACTGTTTTGCTATCAAAACCGGTTCTATTAAGTGATTATTTACTGTGAATTTTTTAAAAAGTCTCATCATTGTTCTTCTAAATCTGCATTGCTGAAGCTATTTTTCACATAAACATTTTTGCACAGCCTCATGAGAGTCATTGTTTGCCACCACCACATCATTTAATCATTTCACTCAGTCCTCCATGACCATGGGAAAGAATCAATTTCACTTAATGTTAAGATACAAAAGTGACCACAAGGCAAAACAAAAGCATACACCACCCCCTTGATTACTATGCAGCTGCATAGCTATTCACCATCTGCTTGAGTCAGACAGTGGCAAGAAGATCTGAGGTTTGGCTGATAAGTGATCATGGCTATCAAAAACAGTATGTCTACGTGCCAAAAATGCCATAAAGTTTTCAGCATCTCTAGTTAACAATTCCTTTAAAGTTATGCTGCCTGTGATTTGTAACTGCTTGCTTGGGGGAAGTGTTGTCCCCACTTCCTTCTTGGTTTCTGAAGGGGCTTACAAAACCATTTTCTTGGAGAGTGTATGTTATTGTTGTAAGTCCATTAGCAGCTGTTTCATTAATGGATTGTTGGGTTTCATGTAAACAATTCAATTGTAAATTTGGCTGCTAGATGATTTAGGAAGGATAAACTTTTATAGTAAGTATAGCTTCAAAGCCCATTCCTAAGAACGGGCCTTGAAAGGGTCCCCTGCTCTGGCCCCTGGCCAGGCAGCTGGGGGCTGGCCAGCTCGTTAACAGGCCCAGGACAGAGCTCCTTAGCAGGCAGTCAGCAGGCCAGGAGGCCCTGGTTATCAGGCCCTCCACCACGACCCTGTGACCAGGGCCTTCTCCCCTGCTGCTGGCCCGAGGCACTGAGGTGCATCTGAGAGCAAAGAGGCTAGAGTCCAGGGAGGTACAGGGGCAGGGCCAATCAGGGTGCAGCCAGCAAAGCTGGCTGTACTCTGATTGGCCCTATTCCAACTTGGCCCTATTCCAACTTGGCCCTATTCCAACTTGGCCCTATTCCAACTTGGACAGCCGGACACGCTCCACCCCTCAGGCTGTTTCACAAATATATAGAGGAACCATGGATAAGGATGTAGCACACCTACAACGTGCTGTATGATCACAACTGCTAAAGGGCTTTAAAAAAAAGAATCAGCATCTTAAATTGTCCAGAAACAAACAAGCAATCAATGAAGCTATTTTGTTGTTGTTAGGTGCGAAGTCATGTCCGACTTATTGCAATCCCATGGACAAAGATCCTCCAGGCCTTCCTGTCCTTTACCATTCCTCGAAGTCCATTTAAGTTTGCACCTACTGCTTCAGTGACTCCATCCAGCCACCTCATTCTCTGTCGTCCCCTTCTTATTTTGCCCTCAATCGCTCCCAGCATTAGGCTCTTCTCCAGGGAGTCCTTCCTTCTCATGAGTTGGCCAAAGTATTTGAGTTTCATCTTCATGATCTGGCCTTCTAAGGAGCAGTCTGGGCTGATCTCCTCTAGGACTGACCGGTTTGTTCACCTTGCAGTCCAAGGGACTCACAAGAGTCTTCTCCAGCACCAGAATTCAAAAGCCTCAATTATTTGAAGTTTAGCCTTCTTTATGGTCCAACTTTCACAACCATACATTGCAACTAGGAAGACTATAGCCTTGACTAGAAGCACTTTTGTTGGCAGGGTGATGTCTCTGCTTTTTAGGATGCTGTCTAGATTTGCCATAGCTTTCCTCCCCAGGAGCAAGCATCTTTTAATTTCTTTGCTGCAGTCCCCATCTGCAGTGATTTTGGAGCCCAGGAAAATAAAATCTGTCACCACCTCTATTTCTTCCCCAACTATCTGCCAGGAATTGAGAGGGCCGGATGCCATGATCTTTGTTTTCTTGATACTGAGTTTCAAGCCAACTTTTGCACTCTCCTCCTTCACCCGCATCAAAAGGCTCTTCAGTTTGTTTTCACTTTCTGCCATTAGAGTGGTATCATCTGCATATCTGAGGTTGTTAAGATGGCATAGATAACATATTGTATATCAACATGATAGACAAATCAATGTAGTAAAGTGTTTCTTGCATATCTAGTGTTTTAATGAGATTCTGTCTTCAGTCCAGGCTGACTTAAGTCAACGGAAAAACTGGTTGTGCCTTCAGAACTGATTTCTGGACAATTATGTTGGCCCTTTGTCCTGATCGGTGCAGTAGCTGGGAGTCCAAATGTTACTTCAGAGCTCAAAACTTCTTTTTGTAAGCAAGTGATGAACCTCTGGCAATGGAGGGATTAAAATGGTGTACTTTGCAGGGGCATAGTAATGATCACTGATAAAATCCCAGTGAAATACTTGGGACATTTGACACATACACCTTAAATACTTAATATTTGCTACAATTATACAACATGATCTAGCATGGATGAACAAGTGATACCTTTGAGTTTGAAGGACATCTCCTCTTTACTTCTTAGCGTATACTTAATAGGATAATTCCATCACATACGTACTTTAATATTCAGTTTCCTCTTCTTTTTCATCAGAAAAGCCAGTCTTTAGCACCGTGCGGTGGAAGTGGCCCATATTATACCACTGGCTGTGGCTATCATATCTGTGATTATACTTTCAGCACTTGCTATATTTGTGGACAGAAGTATGATAATCTCTTTAGAATTCAGAGCAGAAATTTGGATTGTTAGTGTAAGAGAGAATGCAAAGTTTTGCATGAAAGATTTACAAGTGAATATTTTAGAAGCAAAGCCATATAAACACATTTGAAATGCATTAACCTGTACTGAAAGAATGAATACAGAAAATGTTGTGCTAACATCAGTGTATGTGACTAAAATGCCAGTGAGTTAGCCATACACATTTTATTCAAACAGCACTACATTTCAGTGTGCAAGCTGGGGTTTGCTATTGTACCCTAGATTTCCCTCTCAAAAATGAAAATTTGGGTTAATAATTATATACCATTTTGTCTATTTACTGGGACAAAAGATATAGCAACATCCATTATGGAATCCCAAGTTAAGCACTTCTTTCTCTGTTACTAAACTGCCATTCAAGAGTGTAAATGACTAAGCAAGCATGTCAATTACAATCTATCATCTTTAAGACTTAACTTTGTGATCTCTTGGGAACTTTTTTCCCTTGAGAGGAGAGGATGAAGGCTTCCTCCTGGGATCTTCTGAAAAGATGAACAAGGATCATTTACTAAGCAAACCTAATTGCTTAATGCAAGCTGCTTGGTGACAGACAGAGACTCTTGAGAACGTGTTTGGAATAGGATGACACTGTATTGAACAGAAACGTCTTTTCATTAAAGGGTTTCAATAAAGGACCAAGGGTGTCCCTCTCTCAAGTGAGCCATGTCAATAATATATGGTCTTAAATTCGAGTGGTAATTCCTAATGTTGATGAGATGTACATTTCCTCTCTGACTGTTTTTATTAGGTCCAACCCACGTTAGAAAAACAGGTTAATAAAGCAGGACGAAATTATTTTTTCCCGCTGCATCTGACATGCACTTTATCTCACTTCTGGACTCAGCAGATATGGCCACAGATACTGTAAAGTTCAGCCTTCTCTAATACAACGCTTTATATAGGGTGGCCCTTGAAGATAACTTGGAAATGACAGTTCAAAACACAGCAGCCAAGTAGTTATCGAGAGTAAAATATTTTTCTTATGGTACTACAGTTTTAGAAGCCCAATTTTATAAAAAAGTTGATTTAACTTTTACTTTGAGATGACTTTGTGATTTTACTTTGTGTTTACATTTAAAGCCCTTTATGACATGGGACTCATATGCCTGAAGGATCGCTCCTTCCAACATGAACCAGAACACCAACTGCAATGAGTTTTCCCTTCTGTGCTTTCCTGTGCTAAGATCAGTTGAACTGGAGTTCATTCATGTATCTTTTCTGTTAATGCCTGGGTGCCATAGAACCATCTCCCTAAGAGTATGATGTGGCCCCTATGAAGGAGAGGAGACTGGGGGATGGAATATGAAGGTCTTTAAGGACATCAGTTTCTAAAGCTGTCGCCTAACAAGGCCAGCTTCAGTAAGCGCTGTTGTTGGGTTTAAAAATGTATATTTTATTGCTTCATGTTCTCTTGTTATCTTCCTTGGGTCCTGATTGTGAAAAAGGAGGACCTGTAAATATTTTAATAAGCATGCAATTTTCTACACTTTTTAAGGTTTTTAAGTTTTAATTTGAATGGTGATAGAAAGAACCCTGATATTAAAAGAGCCTTTACTCAACACATAGACACCAGAATACAGAAGTCCATGATTTAAAGAGAAAATGGAGAAATCACAGGGACTTCCAAAATAAGTTTGTGATATAACATGGAGAAGGTCAGGATCTGAAAGGAAAAGTCAGATTTCCATGGGGCAATTCAAGACTCTTGTACAAAACTACATGACTCTTTAGATCCTAGTCTAGTCTTCTGCTCTTTGCCATCTTGCATGAAAAATGTTACTGTGAAATACACAGATGAGTAAAAAAATCCTGCACAAAACTGATGGAATTAAGTTTTCCATTCTACCTGTACAAATATATCCTACTTGTACAATTTGCAAAAATCAAGGTCTCCTGTAATGCTTCCTAAAGTATCCATCCATATCCTTTTCATAAACGAGTCAACCAAGGATTGCCTTCCATAAGGAAACACTGTTCATTACTCCTTATGGATTGTTGAGCATGACCTGTGTCCAAAGCAATTGAGTGAGCAGATATATAACATAGGGCAATGCATTGTCCCTGCTGTCATGCTGCATTCCAGCTTCAATTTGCCTCTTTATTCCTGTATTATAAAAGATAGCACAGTTGGGAGTCTCCCAGACAAGAAGAGAACAAAAGGCAAAGACTGAATTGAGTTGTCAGGCCAAAGAGAGGAAAGCAGTCCACCATGAAAGCTGCAAACAATTAAAAGGATGGTCTGTGGAAGTAGAAAAAATAGTTGCCTGTTGCATACATTAAAAAGTTCATCTTTCATAAAACTTAAAGAGTGGAACCTAAAAGCCTATTTGGAAACCAAATAAAATATTTAAGGCGACTTTCTGTAGCCACAGTAATATCTTTGCCACTCAAATATAAAAAAGGCCTGTGGAAAGCACACATTAAAATCATATTTATTTGTTTATTATTCTATAATTTATTATTCTATTTAGAAGAATATTCAGTAACATCTGAACATCCAAACATCCGAACATCTGAACTGCAGTGGAACATCTTGGAACAGAACTGTCAGGAAAACGGTGGGTGGGGAAAAGGTTGGGTGGGTCTAGGGTGGGTGGGAACTGTGGGGGTTGCATTTTGAAACATTTTGATGTAAAGCACTATGAGCCAGCTGGTCTGGGAGTGGTGATCAACAAACATAATGGAGAGATTAATGGATAGGTCTTTCCAGAGAAGTTGCTTTAGATTAAAGTCTATCTTATATTGTTAAATTTGAAGTTCTGCAGCAAAGCCTCTGTTTTGCCTCCACATAAGACTTCTATACAGGGTGAGTCACACAATATAGATA